>NC_053441.1:57508277-57808277 GCF_007990345.1 Gossypium hirsutum | reverse complement strand
TATAATTTTAACTCATGAAAGCCTTTGATTTTAATATTAAAGTAAAATTATTTTGAAATTTTAAACTAATTTACATTTTATGTTGATGTGAATTTGAAAAGAATAGTTTATTAAAAATATATATAATAATAACCAAGTGCATTAAGTGTTTATAAACCTAAGGCTTAACTGAAACTTACAATTACAAAAGAAGAAAACACTTTTATTAATTCACAATACAATTACAATATGGCACATACTTACCTCACTACTCTATTTTCCTCTTCAGTTACCTCTCACACTCTCTTGCTTATGGCTCTCTTTTTCATCATCACAAGAATGAAAGCTCCTACCTCTATTTATAGAGTTTAGTGGTCGTTGGATTGTTAACACATGTCTCCTTGCCATTAATTTTACAAATATCTAATAGCTAGAATGTTCATGTAGAATATCTAGTCTTCTAGATAATATCCTATTTCTTTATTTTATATACTAGAATCTTCCCTAGAAAATATCTTTTATAGGATAAGTTTGGATTTAGAAGTTGCATTAACTTTCAACACTTCCTCTAAATGTAAACTTCTTTCCACATATGATTTGCAGATCACATCAAGCGCTTCTTTGAGCTTTTCAAACTTTGGTCTACTCAGATTTTTTTGTGAATATGTCTGCAACTTAACCTCATTATCTAGTCTCTTTTCTTCTTTCACACATTGCAATACATGCTCTGTAACACCCGTATCATTTTTTCGTTGCCAGATTACGGTTATAGAGTGATACAGATTAAAATAGAACATTACACCTTGATTCAAAAAAATATCAATATCGGGGTATAGACATGGGCCTTAAATCGAGCTTATGAGGCCCTAAAAATAGTTTAGGAACAATCCGGGTTCAAATTAGAATAAAATAGAAAATTTCATAAAAACTTGAAAATTTGCAAAACAAGGGTCACACGGCCATGTTGTCAGGTTGTGTGACATAGCCCAGACCATGTGAACTTTTGAAGTCAAGACACAAAACCATGTGACATAGCCCAACCCGTGTGTCCACCGGTGTGAGTATTTGAACTACGGCCACACAGCCGTGTCGTAGGCCGTGTGCCAGACCATGTACGTATTCAAAGTTGGGTAACACAACCGTGTCGCAGGCCATGTGCTAGACTGTGCTCAAAACTGTTTTGGCTCACACAGCCGTGTTCCATGCCTCTAACTTATTTGACTTGTGCCTTTGCCACTACTGTATACCTCATCAGCTATATGTCCACACCTACACTACATCTTTTCTCTTTTGAAAAACTCTTTAGGTCTCCACCCAACTACACTAAACTTCGGGTTTTTGGTTGCTAATGTTATCCGTGGATTCGTCCTTATTCTCAACATAAACTTGACTCTTGTTCCACAACTTGTGTTTTTCTTGGTTACTCTTCCACACAAAGTACCTATATCTATCTTGATCTGTCCACTTCTAAAACATATATTTCTTGACATCTCAAATTTCTTGAAAACTCATTTCCCTTTACTACTCACCAGTCCCATCTATTTCGTACCACTCAGAGATCATTTCCAAATGGCTTCCCCTAATCCAAGTTCTCCCCATTTCACGTGGCTTGCTCAATACATCTCCACAAAGGATTCCTCATGTCAACATCCATCACCACATGCCCAAATGGTTTACCAACGCCCCTCACCAGTCGTTTGCTCTCTTCAATCCCCAAATTTCCCTTTACCTAGACACAATTCAATTGATAATTTACTGCTTGAACCACACAATTCTGACACTTCCTCTACTTTAATCATAACTCAACCCACTAATCAAAATACTCGTCCCATGACCACTAGAACGAAAAAAAAAATCCACAAACCCCTAACCAAGATGACTCTCACTATTGTCCTTCCTCAATCATCAGATGTTGAGCCTCATACTATTAACCAAGATCCCAAATGGAGACAAGATATGAATGATGGGTTTGATGCTCTTGTTCAGAATAGAACCTGTGACCTTGTTCCACCCTTTTCTCTACAGAATCTTGTTGGATGTAAGTGAATCTTTCGCATTAAACGACTTGTTGAGGTACAAAGCTAAACTAATTGCCAAAGGTTTTCATCAGTGACTTCGTGTAGATTATCATAAGAATAATTTTAATACTAATATAATAAACAGTAATATGTACAATAAAACGAACATGAAGAATAAAAAATATAATTTTATATTAAATATATAAAATAGTAAATTTTTACTTTTTAAAGGAGGTTTTTTTAAGGAAAAAGAACTAGTTTTAATCCCCTGCTTCGATGGGGTTTCTGATTCTCTTTATAAAAATTTAGTTAATTAATGTAAAAGATAATTGTAAATTAAATTTTATTAATTATAAAAATTAAATTTATGATAATTTTGTTAGATCAGATATGAATAAATATAAGTTAATGCATGAGTTAACTTTTAGATTAATCACTTTAAAAATTTCCTTACATGTTATATAAATATAAATATAAATATATATATTGAATATAAATTCGTTGAATAGAGATAACTAATATTAAGCAGTATTTGTTTTACCAAAAATAGTTTTCAGAAAAAAAAATTCTAAAAAATGGATTGTTTTTATGAAAAAGTTTATATTTTATGATGCTGGGATGATTATAATTTAAAAGAAAATCAAAGAAATATATAAAAATATAATTTTTTTTAAAATTCTAAAAAATGGATTGTTTTTAAGATTCGTTGAAATCTTTATGTTGTACGTGTAGAGTTTGATCATGAGAATAGAGAACAAATAAAAGAGTTGTTGGTCGACTTAGATGACTATCACCAAGAAAGTAAATTCCACCAAATTCTTTGGCACTATCAATAATTCTCACCAAGAACATGTCCCGAAAGTTACAAATAGTTAGAACATGACTATAAAAATAAATAAATGTTTTCAAAAAATATATAATAATAAATTTAAATTTATATATTAGATATTATATCTTCACTACACTGTTTGAACATTTGATTTATATAATTTATAAAAATGCCATCATTTCAAAAATCAAAAGATATTATATCCTCAAATTATTAGTTCATCAAAAATTAAATAAAAATTCTGACCCATAATAATATTCAATGCAACCTTCAAGTTGTGACCTATTGAAAATAATACAATTAATAAAATTAATTGATATTTTAATTTAAATTAATTACAATTTGACCTGAATTGTTAATTGATTTTAAAATTTTAGGGTTATAGTTATCATTTGAATAGTTATTTAAAAAATTAGGGTTAACTGATATATACAGTTGACTATTTGTAGTTTTGAAGATTCTTTACAATTTGAATAAAATAGTTAATAATTTTAAAAATAATCAAGGGTGTAATTACCAACATGGAGAGCCTTTTTAAAGAATATTTTAATTTAATAAATTCAATTATGAATTAAATAGTTAATTTTAAAAATTAATTTTATAGTGTAAAATTTAGATCTCTAACAAATATCTATATAAAAATTACTATATATTAGTTTGAAATAATTTAGTATTAAATATTAAAACTTAATTTAAAAATATTTATTTAATATTAAATAGTTTAAAAATAGAAAAATACATTTACTTTTTTTAAAATTTATTCAACAATTAAAAATTGAAATACAAAAACAAAACAAAAATTAATATTTAAAAGTTTAAAGATAAGACCTTTTAAAATATTTTATTTTGTAACACCTAAATTCGGTGTAAACGTTATGGCCAGATCTGAAGAACTTATCGCAATTCATTTGAAAACCCTGAAACCGTTTGACTTGTAAAGATGGTGCTACCTTTCACTTAAGTAAAGGTCCAGCTTGTTAGGGAAAATTCCCTTCTTAAATAGTTTGATGAAACTGTTGATTTTTTTATACTATTAAAACATTTAAGTTTGCAGTGGGGTTCTTAATCTAATCCGATTTTCGAAAAAAATGCGATTTGTTGCTGGAAATCCAACATTTTGCAAATACAGTGAATATCATCATAAAAATGTTTAAACAATTAAAAGCAGAAACAAAATAAAATCCAAAGTTTAGAAACAATCCAACGAATAAAACAAATTTAACCGAACAAAGTGTAAAAACGCATATTTAAACTGTTTAATCGAGCTCTTTTCGCACTAACCCGCCTAAGTTTATGGATCAGGGTTTGATGAACTGTTGTTGGATGGGTCCACCATTACCCAAAACTAGTGTGTAGAGGATGGTAGGGTCTAGTGAACCCTATTTGGTATGATTGGAGGGACGCAGATGATGTGTAGCGGTTAGATAGGTGGGACTTCATTGCATTTATTCTACATCCGAGTGTGCATTACGTATACGTCCGATATTAATATTTGTGTACCAAATCACTTATACAATGTGTATAGATGTATTGAACTTTTGAGACCTTCATGTACTCGGGCGTTTGTTTGACATCGTTTATTTACATTTGTTTTGGAATCACATTGAGCTTTCGTAGCTCACTCCCTTAATTTTCTCTTTTCTAGTAAATTGTGAGGTTAGGTCTCGAACTCAGCAAATCAGAGAATCTCAGAATCTTACGTTTGATTTGATTTAATTAAGTTTTTCTGAGATTAATACTACTGGTTTCAATTGTTTTTGTAAATAAGTTTAAGTAAACTCTGGTATGTGATTTTTCAGCTTGAATTAGTTTTAATATTTCCCTGCATGGACATTTGTTTTGAGGTCGATGTTTTCTTTCATAAAAACATCATAGTTAGTCAGGTGTTTAAGTAGCTGTTTCTGGATTTTTTTTTTCTAGATAAATTAATACTGAATTTTACTAAACGTGAGTATAAGTGGTTTTAGAAATAGCGTTTGTAAAGTTTGAACGGATTGTATGTCAAGTCATTACAGTGGCTAATGTAACTTCCAGAATTCAGTCGAAATTTATAGGTCGAGTTTTGGGGTGTTATATTGTTATTTCTATATAATACTAACTAAAAATCTAGTTAATGGATACGACTGTCATTTGCATCAAAATTTAAATTTTAAAATTCGAAAAATATAAAAACTTGGAATGATCCAATTGGATAATATAGACCAAATCTACAATTGTATGCATAGTAGAAGTGCTCATGGGTTGGGCCGGACCAAGCCTAAGCATGATATTAACATACTCTAAGTTTGCCTAAGCCCGATTCGAAATATAGACCTAAAATTTTGCCCAAACCCGTCTATATTTGCAAAAAAAAAAAAAACTAACCCAAGCCCATTTTAGACCCACCCATATTATTTTTTAACATTTTTTAAAAATATATTTATTTTATTTTAATATTTAATAATTTTATATATTTTATACATTTTTATTTATTGAAAATTTTTATATAGTAATCTTAACACTATTTTAATGTTTACATTAGAGTAGCATTGTATATTTAGTATAGGTTTATTTTTTTAATGTGTTCTAAATTACATAATATATAAAAATAATATAATGTAAAGTATTATAAACTTAAAAATAGATTGGGTTGGGCCGAGCTTGGGCCTTGAATGTTCAAGTTTAGGGTCGACTCATATTTTAAACGGGCTTAATTTTTTTGTCTAAACCCTCCCAAATTTCGGATGAGCTTTCAAGTCTGAACAGATAACCCGGTCCATAAACAGGTCTAATGCATGGTATAAGACCAATAATTGAGTTTAATCAAATGAATTTAACTACTATTGTTTAGGTCAAGACTAAAATTGATCAATTCGAAAAATATAAGAATTAAAATTAATCAAGTTAAAGCATAGAAACTAAATTGAGAGACTAATAACAGAATTTAACCTTCATATTCACTATGGATTTTTTTTTTTTTTGACTGATGAAGCTTATAGCTTTTCGCAACATTTATTTTCCCAACAAAATCAGCATATTTGATGAATCTGTTTAAGAAAATGTGGGTGATGAATCAAAATTTTTTTTCTGAATTTCCAAAAAACCACAATATATATATATATATTTTTTAAAATACATACTGGATTTCATTTCTTAAAATTAATTGTATCTGAATCAATTTGACTAACTTCTGAGTTAGAAACACTTCCATATTTAAGTAAACTATTTTCATCCTCTCAAACGATAGTGAAGTAAAATTTGAGGGACTTTACTTTAAGATCATTAAATATTAGGGTTGATTTTGTGTAATGGACAAGGTTTACCGAATTTCTCTCCTCAACAACGTTTACGTCAGGGTCGGAAAAATGATCTCAAACGATTTAGGAGCGAGTTGCGAACCATCAATAAAGGCCTTTTACATTTTCCCACCGAGAATCTATCATTTCTCATTTACTTTTTGCAGATGATCTTCTACTTATTAAATTTTTTTTTATTGAAGAACTTTGGGTTTGAGTATTAATCTCTCAAAATCCCCAAATATCCCTTAGGAATGCGCAGTGCAATTAAGTCAATGGTGTGGTCTGACAAATGACTTAGGAATCCTACAATCATTCATTATTACATTGCATAATGCAATAGGTAAGCCCAACTACAAGGCCAACAAGAAGCTCTCCAATCCAACCACCCTCAAACAAAAACAAGCACCAATACTCAGGTGTAGGTGTCTATTTTTTTACGATCTTTTCATGTATTTCGAGGATCCTTATCTATGTCAGTTATGACTCAAACACGGATCTTTCAGAAAATGGAAGTACCAGAACAACATAGCCAACAACCATAAAGCAAATATAAATAGAACACAAAGTATTCTTTTATGGGTTCATATTTGTTTATGTTATTAAAAGAAAATAAGAATTTCCAGCAAAGCTGAAGATGCTATTTTTATATTAGGCTCTGAGATATACATAGCAGTGAGGGGACCATTTACAGATGGGCAAAGTACCAAAATTTTGGTGGCATCTAACCCATTACTGTATAATTATACTATTCTAACATTATTGAGCTTCTTTGTATTCATCTCATTTCCCTTTAATAGTTCCTGCTACAGATGTACTCAACTTAGCCTCATTTCATCTCTATATCTGCTAAAGAATCCTCATTGATTGAAATAAGTGTGTGAGCTTTTAAGTATCTTCAACAACCTGGTTTCAATGCTAATCTAAGGTCCAGGACACGGTTCAGAGATACCCCCCCCCCAATTGTTTTATATTAAAAGCATGTAAGCAGCTGAAGTGATTCAGGTCCTATAACACTATCTAAATTCTGCTAATTTTGGCAAAAATGTCTGCAATGGTGATTGAGTAGTTTGATTATTATTCATTCAAGATTAACTGAGCAAGAATATGGCAAGTCAATAGCAAAACTGAGGCATCTAAAGCTATCACTCTTATGACTTTTTCTTTCATGGCACCATGAAAACTCCAAGCATGGATAGAGATGTGAGAAAAGATTATTAGTTACTTTTCAGTTCCCTTTTTGCAGGTTTAAGAAAGTTTTTATGGCACCAATCTGTTCATAGGAGGCAATAAAGCAACAAAATTTTATCTATATGAGAAATTGACATTTCTAAACAGAAGATACTGAGTTTTGATTGCTTCTCTATTTCCATATCAGATAAAAAGGGATATGTGATTGAGAAAGACTTTTCCGTATTAGTTGATCCAGTGTTTAAGGTCTAAGGTTTAAGGTTTATGCTAATTGAGGTCGTTTTGTTGTTGTTTTTTTCTTGGTTAGTAACCACAGGAGTCCTCATCCGCTTTACGGTCTGAGTCTAGCTCTGTTCGGGCCAAGGTTGGTATTCAAGTAAAGTCCTCCCAACGATGACAACTCGAACTTAATTCAAATGTCTAGAGAAAAAGTCCACTTCCACTTCTTCCAACCATTTGTTGATGTTTTGTTTTTCTTTTAAACACATATTCGGATATGGATATGGGGATAACCCTTTAATGACTCACCAAATAAATGAAAATATATCCGTGTTAGGCACATATCTATGGACACTTACATGTGAGACTGAGTAACATAGGTCTTAATTGAGGAGAAAAAACAAATCTGAAATTAAAGAAACTTGGTTTGCACCTTAAATGTAACACTGGCAAATAGTAGCAAACAACACAAACATTGAAAACACGAAACACATGATATGTCCAAGGAAACCATAGTTGAGCTCTAAGAGCTCAATCAAATATAAATTAAAGCAACAAACAATCAACTGATAGAAGCTTAACAAACTGGGAATCGAATAACCTGAAACAGATTCCTTCTTCCCCAAGGTATAAGCCATTGATTCAATGTGACCGAAATCTTCCCTCAAAACTGATCTTGAATCCATCATTAACACCTCGTTATCGACTTCACTGTCAACAATCAACTTGTAAGTGCAAAGCAACGTGAAAATTAAATGAAAATGAGGAAGTGTTAGAAGTGGAACCTGATAGAGGGGGTTAAGTTTGGCTTTTTTTTCTCCACTCTTAGTGGATCAATGGTGAGAATCAGAGGAAGCAGAGGACAGCTTATTGGCAATGTTGTCATGCTCCTCCTCTTGGCCCTGAATTCGTGACGGAACGCGAAAACCGGAGTATACACCAGATGTGGTGAATCCCATGCTAGATAAAGCAGCTTGTTGATGGATGTTTTGTGGGATTTGATGATGATGATGGTGTTCATCAATTGGCTGGTCTATCCAAGCACGAACCAAGGGTGTGTTACTGGACTGAAGGGGTCCCCTCTGAGAAAAAAACTGGCTGTTTTGGCCAAAAGTCAGTGGCAATGACTGTTGCGATGGAGTGCCAAAGATAAATCCACCGCCATTGCCACCACCAGCATCACCACCACTGCTATTCCAAGCAAACAATCTCTGAAACCTCCCAATCTCCACCGGTTGCTGCTGCTGGTGGTGCTCCCATCCAGCATTAGACCCATCGAAACCGGCTAATGGGGTGGTTCCAGAGAATAGAACAGATTCACTATGGTGCGCCTGAGCTGTAGCAGCAGCATGGTGTTCATGGTGATGCAAAAGAATTGGCTCCGGAAATGACTGAAGCGAAAGCCGCAGATCTTGACTATGGCTGCTCGTCCTTGACAACAAGTCCGGCGGGTAATCCTGAAATTGTAATGAAGAAGACGGCGGCGTCTCACTAGAAGCTCCCAATGGAAAAAAAGACTTCATAGTATCAGCAATCTCATCAGAAACTAAAGAAGCTGGAAGAAAACCCGAATTATTATTCAAGTTATCTCCCATTTCGTGCTGCTGAACGCATTGAGAACCAGACCCAGCAGCAAGGTTTTCGATGTGAAATTCATTGTTTGTTGCTGTTGATGTGTTTAGGTCTTCTTGGTTATTGGGTTTCTTGGTTGAAATCGTTGCATCCAATGGGTTCCATGGAGGAAGCTCGGCGAGCTCGTCAATGGCGGATTTGGCTTTTTTTATTAGCCAATCCACAGCTTTGCTAGGACGGTCGTATCCGAGACGGTCCTGTACGTCGTAAAACTGGATGGCGGTGTGAGCCGAGAGACGAACTCGTCGGTCTCGAGGACCTTTAGCAGTACAAACTTTACTGTGACGATCTTTTCTTCCAGTTGATCGAACAATGTGACCTCCTTGAACCTCAACGATCTCTCCTCCAACGTGCTTTATCCTCAATCTTGACGATGTTGCAGCAGCTTGGTGATGATTTTCTCCCATTTTCCTTGCATGTTCGATTGATTTTGCACCAAAATCTGAAAAAAGAAGAAGATTTTGATGTTTATAATGATGATTCCTTCGAGGATCCAGAGTCAGATTTTAATGGAAGACACCTTTCTGCTTACTAATCTGCTCTTCTTGACTGTACTTTTCCCACCACAATGAAACCAAATACTGTTCACTCTCCCAAAAGGCCCCGCCATTGATTGATTCCATTTCCATCACCATAATCAAAAGTTTACAGCTCTTATTCCAAGCCTAACCTATCTCTTTCAGTCATCTTTTTCTTTTTCTAAGTAAAAACACAGATTTTGGAAATTGGGTCTCTTATAAGAACTATTCAATTCAGTAACCAAACTATGAAAATGGGTTTTCAGTCTTTTTAACACCCACTAACCAAAAACAACAAGAAACAACAAATTTTCTCCACAAGAATTTTCTCGGGAAAAAACCCAGAGAGAGAAAGAAAAGTAAATATAGGGGGGGCTTAGATATAGGTTAGTATAGGGAAAAGGAACACTTTTCTTGGCTTATTGGAAGCCCTTGATGATGATGAAGATGATGATGGCAGTGGGTAAAGGTGACAGTGTATTTGGGTCAGAGAAGAGATTAAAGATCTCTGTTCATCTCATTCACTGCATCTGCCGCTGTTCTTTATAGTAAAACTAAAGACTAAAAATCTCTCTTCCTTTTGTTTCAATCGGATGCTAATAAAATTATTCTTTAACTGGATTCTCACTTTTTCTTTTCTTACTAAACACTATAGATTTCATCTAATGAAGTTAAATCTGCCATTCTTGATGTTTTGTTTTAGCTTAATCCCTCCCTCCATACAATGGATTATTGTCTCCACCCAACCTTTTCTTTTTTTAATTTTTATAGATTTAAGAACCAGTCACATTTTTTCTTTAATTTTTTAATTTTTATTTTATTTGTATTTTTTATTTATGCTAAATTTAATTTTATATGTGAAATTAAAATAATTTCATTATCTGTCCAATATTTTTTGAAGAAAAAGTTCGATACATATTTATTTTTAGTATTAATTTTATTATAAGTTATTATGATCCTTATCTAAGTTATTGTATACGCCGAATCAAATAATATTACCACACTAAAAATAAATAAATTTAATTTTAAATTTAATAAATAAAATTAATTTATCAATTAATAGTATTTTAAGGGTGTGGATGTAAATAAAATTGAGTTGGTTTTGAATTTAAAACTATAATTAAATGTAAATAAAATGGTACTGATAAATTGGCAGTACTAGACTGAAATGTGATGGCCTAAAACATTCAGGGACTTGATATGTAAAATTTTCATTTTGGTTGAAAAGCTTTTAAGGGTGACTTGTGGTGACCAAACTTTAAATAGGGTAAATTGCTTTAAAAACTCTTCTTATTTATTATTTTTTTTATTTTCTTTCAACACAAAAAATAGAGAGACCTCTTACCAATTAGTTCAGAAAATTTTTTTTACCAAAAAGCATTTTTATAAAAAAATTTGATTTCACCTAGAAATAAATTTTATTTATTTTTTTCAAATAATTTTTTTGAATTTTTTTTGAAAAATTATTCCAACTGGAATAAAATAATTTGAAAAAAAATTATCTTTCAAAAATTTTTTTAAAAAAATTATTTGCAGTTAGAATCACTTTCTTACAAAAATAGTTTTTGGTAAAAAAAAACTTTTTGAACTAATTAATACGAGGCCTCTCTATTTTTAGTGTTGAAGGGAAATAAAAATAATAATAAATAAATAAGGTTTATGAAGCAATTTAACCTATTTAAAATTTGATGCAGTCACACTTAAAACTTTTCAACCAAAATGAGAAATTTACATATCAAGTCTCGGAATTTTTTAAACCATCATATTTCAATTTGATGCTGTCAATTTATCAGGCATCATAGGTAAAATACTGTAATGGATATACCATTTTTATAAATAATCTAGTTATTAATTACTTTTTATTATTAGGGTAAAAAAAAAAGCCTCAATTTTGATTTTGAATGGATTTTCCCCTTCCTAGTGCTTTTTAGCTGCTTTTGAGGTAAAATTTTTCAGACAAGTTCTGTTAAGTCTTGTCAGCCAAAAAGTAAGCGTATAAATAAAGTTTGTTTTTTTTTTCTTTTTAAATTAGTTACCGTGACAGTAATCTGCTCGTTTTTCTAAAGGGTGTTATTATTAGTGGTTATAGTTTTTAGTGTTTTTTTTTTTACTTTTTTCCTTACTGATTTTTAAATTTTATTTTCAACTTAAATCTATCAATGTAAGAGTGGGTTTGGATGGGCGATTGGGTGCGGTTCGTTTAGTTTACTTTTTGTCTCACGCTATAGTATCACTACAGTATCTAATTTCACTACCACCGCTATTTTTACACTAACCGCAAGTAAACGCACTGTCCATCCAAACTCACCCTAAGTCTCTTTACCATTGGAAATTATTTATGGCAACGACATGTAAGTGCTACAACGATTGAGACAGACAATTCCAAATGTCATTTCTTTGATTTGGTTCCTAAAATTCTTTCTACTTAATTGTTAGTTTATTATTCAATTGGGATTTATGTTACATCGTTGTTTCAATTCATGAAGTTGTTAAATCCAAATCAAAACTTAATTGATTTAATAATAAATAAATAAATTTGACTCTACACTTTCCTATTAGTTTAAGGGTTTATTATAAAATTAGTCACTTTTATTTGCTTCAGATTACTTTTTAATCATTTATGTTTGAAATGCTATGTTTTTGTCACTTATATTCAACCATTAAGCTCTATTACCTCTGTAATTGTGGTCCTACATGACAGTCTAAATTAAATTTATTTAATTAAAATATTATTTTCATCCCAGCAATTGGACATTTAAGTTGGCATTTAAAACTCCTTTGGACTGCCACGTAAAACTGCCGTTAGGAATGTAACGGAGTTTAACAGTAGGGTGACCACTTTGTAACAAAACGATAACATAAGTGACTAAAACGTAACATTTCAAACATAAGTGACTAAAATATAATCTGAGACAAACAAAAATGACTATTTTTATGGTTTACCCTTAATTTAATTATTTATGTTTCAATTGAATATTATCAATACTAATTAGAAATAAGTAATCCATCTTACAAAATTACAAAAACCAAGCATTAAAATACACATAATTTATTCAACCTCAAACTAATAATAAAATTCAAAACTTCTTAAATCAAATTTGAATAATTTATAAATACAAATTTATTCTATTTTCATTACTTGTTATAACCAAAACAATGATAATAAGTAACAACAATTTTTTTATAAAAGATTTAGGGTGGATTTGGACGGGCGATAGTGTGCAGTGCAGTGAATTTAGCTTACTTTTTGTCTCACGCTACAATATTGTTACAATATCTAATCTTATTGTTACCGCCGTCCATCCAAACTCACCCTTCGAAGACTTATCCAAGATATTGTGTAGGTGCTTTTGTTTTAGATTACTTGTGAAGGAATGGATAGATACTTTTATACCACCATCACAACTTTTGCCAATGACCTATTCCTTTCTTCTTCTTTTTCTTTTCTTCTTTTTTTCTTTATTGCTTCACTTAAAAGACACATCATCGTCTTTCCCAACATTTTCCCATCTCCCAAACACACTTTTACGAGGCTAATCAAATCATATACTAACATTAGGGACTTTCAAAAAAAAATTTATCAAAGTGGAGTCTATTTTTAAAATTTTACAAATTTTGGTTCAACGAAGACAACCATACTTGCATTCCATTATTTTGGAGTGGAATACTTGTCCTCCTTATATGCTAAGCTCAAATGCTTAGCTATCATGTTCTCTTTTTTTCAATTTAATGGATTCTTTGTTTTTCTTCTCTATAGTGAAGTAAAGGGTGGTTTATAAAATGATTCTTTCTTCTTCTTTTTTAAATGTTCACCTAATTCTAATTTATTTTTCGTTATCAATTAATTAATTTTATATTCACATAACTTTTTACATTTAAAAAATCGAATTTAAATTTTATTATTTGCAATCCTGTTTTTAGTGTCACGGCATTAAATGTTCATGTCATTTGCCACATTAACAATTTTTAACTTTTTTTATCACATAAATTGTCATATCATCATCAAATGTTTTATCATTTCACGGATGTAACGAAAATTATTATTTTGAGAGCTTAATTAATTGTTATTGTACACTGTTTTTTATTAAGTGTTAAATTTATTGTTGTATTATTTTATGAATTTTTTATCATTTAAGTCAATTTTATATTGATTAACACTTTAAATGTGATTTTTTTTATATAATACAAGTATTAAAATTTGAATCAACTACTCTAAAATGTTTCTTACATTAAACAAGTTACAATTAGAAGGAAAAAGTGTAAAAGCACTGTAAAGGATTTTATATTAGTGATGAGATAGTATTTTGTTCTCTATTAAAAATGGACAAATTAGTCTCTGTACATTAAATTAAAGAATAAATTGACCATTTCTGTTAAAAATTTCACTAATTGTATTGTTAAAAACTAGTATGACTTGCAAAATAATGATATAGTGACATGTGGCATATCATGTGTATCTCATGCTGATTTATAGGAACTAATTTTTAACACTAGAAATTGATGGAATTTTTAACAAAAAGACCAGTTCGCTTTTTGGTCTAATGTACAAGGGCCAATTTGCCCATTTTTCAATAGAGTGGATAAAATGTAATTTGACTCTCAATTAAGAGGCCTCCACTATACTTTTAACTGAGTTGAGATTAATTAAGAACATTATAATCCATTGACAATATCTAAACATATAATCAAATATAAATTATATACAGTCAATCCTCTCTATAACAATCATCCGCTATAAAAACATCTCACTATAATAAACAAATTTCTAAAAGAACTATTTTTTTATATTTTATTTTTACTCTCCGTAAAAGCTTTATATGATAGAAATTTACGATATAAATTTTATAACGATATCCCGTTGAAATGCCTCCAACAACAAATTATATTCTCGATTATTTTCATTCAACTAAAGGAATTATTCCTTCGCCTTATAGTACAAATTCAAGCGACTTTAAGCCTGTCCACATTTTTGTCGCTGCAAGTAGTGCACATCGACTTTAAAAGTGTGACATTCAAATTCAAAGATTCCTCAACATCTCCTTTTCATTAGGTTTAAGGCCTCAGCACATACTTCCAATTTGCCTTTCAATTCAATGATTCTTTTGAATGCCAAACACTTTACTTCTATTTTTTTTTCCCACATTGATATCTTGGATGAGAATTTTCTAATTAATGATAAAATTTATCCACAAATTTATTATTTTACATTTTAATTGACTAAATAAAAAAATTTAAGTTAAATTGTGAGTGAAAAGAAATTAAATAGGTGAAAACATCATGTTAAGAATAATAAATTCGTTGAAGTGGTAAAGTTAATGTGCTATTGATGTTGTTGGCGTGGGTTCAAATCTATATACAAATTTTTTATTTGTTTTATTAAAATATAAAAAAAGACAAAAAGTACTCTTATAATAACATAACTTATTTTAAATATAAAGGGATTCATTAATAATTTAGCATACTGAATTGGTGTCATTTAACTCATGACATCGAACTTAGTAAAGGACTTGATAATAGTAGAGATAAGATAATAATAATTCAAATACTACATAAACCGAAAAACATATTAAAATTTATATAATATGAATTATTCATGTAATTAAAAAGATAAATTGGTCCCTGTATGTTAAATTAAAGAATAAATCATTCATTTTTACTGTTAAAAACTAATCCATTTGTCTGCTTATTTCGTCAACCACACCAATTTTTAACAGAAGAAATGAATGATTTACTCTTTGATTTAACATACAGTGACTAATTTATCTATTTTTGAGTAAATAGATAAAATACAATCTAACTCTCCGTACAGTGACCTTCATGGTACTTTGACCTTATCTATTTAATATTAAATTAATATTTTCATATATTATATATTAAATTGAAAATAAAATAATTAGTAATCCAAATTAAATTAAGCTGAATTATAAAATGAATCATCCAAGATTGAAATTCAACCAACCCAACCTACCAAATCGAATAAATAATCCAAAATGTATTCTTATCTTAATCTTTTCATTGTTAATTAGAAAATGGATTCTTGGTCGTACGGAGCACAACATTCTGTATGGGTAATCAAAAAGTTGTGAATTGTATTGGTGGGAATTGTCTTTTTATTATAATATATGTTTCCTAGAGACACGATGACAAAGACTGATGACAAAATCTAAACAGTGATTACTTTGACCTTTGGTCTTTTTTGTTGTTAATTAACCAACAATTAACTGTTACAACTTAGGTTTATGTTGGATTTCGGAGGGTCAAGGTTAAGATGTTGTAATTTGTGTATTTTTAATATATATTTCTTTTCCTTTTAATTGTATAATATAAATTATTAATATCATAAATATTTTAAATAGGAGTATGATATTTAGATTAGGAGAATGGATTGTATGAAACTGTACGTGATTTTATGTTATCTTTATTCCTTTTTAATAGGAGAATGACAAATTAAATTTTTTTTCTCTTGATTTTAAGCTTTTTCCTCTTGAAAAAAAATTCAAATCCAATTGAAACTGTTAAACATCAAGAGGAAAAATCTAATTTATCATTCTCCTATTAGAAAGGGATAGGAATGGCATGGAATCAGAGTTTCATACAATCCTTTCTCTTATATTAAACATGTCCAAATGTTTAAAATTATCAAATTTAGTTAGACTTATACATCATGTAATTTTGTTTGGTTAATATGTATCTTCTCTTTTGAATTTGTCCAAAAGGATTTAGTTAGTATCCAAAGCTCCATTTCTTTCAACGTAAAAGCTTTTACGGAAAACATTTTCAGCCTTTTTCGATGTTCGTTATATGTAATAAAAAGTTTTCCAGTTAATGTAAAATTATCTCCTTATCCCCATAAAATGTCTTACCAATTTTTTTTTCTGTAAGACATTTTCCAACCTGGTAAGGCTCTATTCATTGTAACACTCTCAGACTTGACCCGAACATCGGGTCAAAGCACTGGGATGTTACATTCTCTACTACATTCTTCGCTTACCAAATATTTTCTTGTAAACTTTCATAACTTTTTAATTTAGTCACTTTTTTTCAATATTCATTAATTAATCATATTAAATCACATTTATTTCTTATTACACTTTAATCACATAATTTAGCTCAATATCTTGTTTCACGTATCAAATTTCTATGTATTTCACTTCTTTTATTTAATCCATATATTTTCTCAAGTTTAACAATTTAATCATTGTCATCATAAAAATTTCATATTTTTTTCAAAATTTCACTTTCACAAGTTAGTTAAAACCCAGTACCTGTAAATAGCAAACGACATTTCAAGTGCATATTTTCCTAGAAAGGCTGTTAATTTTTTGAAAATATATATTTTAAAATTTTATATATTATTATTTTTTGTGAACAATATTTTTTTATTTTTATAATTATATATATTTGAAAATATTTATGTATTTTTATATATTTCTTTGAAATTATTTAAAATTGGGATTAAATTGAAAATATTTATAAATTTTGAGGGTTAATTTTTAAAAATTATGATTAAATCGATATGATATGTAAAAGTTGAGAGCTAAATTTATTATTATACCAATTTTTTTAATTTCCATGTCAGCTTACCGTTTGTGATTTTAACGACAGTAATTAAAATAACTAAACTATATAATATGGGTGCTTAAATTGCAAACTTTTTATTTTAAGTGCCTAAAATAAAATTTTCCTAGGATAATTATCTGTAAATTTTATCCATATGAATTTTTTTTGAGTGCCTAAAATCACAATATTTGCAACAAAAAATTTCATATTAAATTGTGATAATGCTTTGTGTAAAAAAATGTTTGAATAATATTGATACTTCAATTGATACCATTTCCATATTAATGTTCTGAGAAAAACAAAATCCATATTAATGCACAATATTTTGGCTGAAATAACATAATATCAAAGTGTATAGACGTGGCATAAAAATAATTATGCCAACTCATCAAAAAATTTACTAATATACCTTCCAATAGAATATATACATATATGATTAACAATTGCTATTAAATTCATTAAATTAAATTTTATTTTGTAAAATTTTATTCAAATAGTATATATCACACATGTAATACTACATTAACTTATTATTTTTATACAATGCTTACAAAAAATCATGTTCGTTTTAGGTAATAAATTTAACGATTATTATTTTTTCATAATTGAATTTTCAAAATCTAAAAAAATATAGAAACTACAAAAATGATAAATTTGGGAAATATGGTTTGAATTCACAACTTACGCATAATACATGATGAAGAGTAAAATCTGAATTTGACCTAACAAATTTCACTACTACAATTTTAAATTTGAAAAGTATAAACGATTAAGAATGGATTAAAAATTCATTTAATCCCCCCAAGAAATCTATCATATAAAATATAAAATATCAATTTAATAGTAATGTCTTTGCATTAAATAAATAAAAGAAAATATCAATTGTTGCGTTCAATATAACTTCTTTAATGTGGTGTCGCTTTGCAATAATTCACATCATATTTAAAGATTTATTTGAATACAACAAAGTAATTAGGTAAAAGTATAATTATTAAAATGTATAAAAATTATTTTTTAAAAATTAATTAAATGATGGCAGACAAATTAAACAAATTTTAAATTTTAAACAAAGAAATAAAATAATTTTTTTATAAAATTGGAAGGTGAAATTTCATATAAGATGTCTGCTATTAGTTTGACCATTCCGCCACGTTTAAACTGTTTGAAGCAACACTATTTTTTAATATTACGTACACTTCTATATTAAATTTGTTAGTTTAAAATTTTAATAAATATAATCATTTTAGATTCACCAGATTTTATTTAAATATTTCTTATAAGTTTATGAAATTAGTTTAACATTTTTTTAAAACAATCTCATTATATTTTTTCTTTTTGATATAATGCTTAGAATTATTCATAACCTCTTCTCAACCTATAAATAAAAAAATAACATACTTCAACACATTCAAACTCACGTCTACCTAAATCATATATATAATCCTAAATATCTAAACATCAAGATCTACAATCGTGCATTGCATGGAAAAGAAAACTAATATATAATCTACAACAAGGTGTCCAAACAAAAATGGCAACAATCCTAAGTTACAAGCTTTATTGTCTAACAAGTGACATTCTATTTATACGACACATGTACATTAATTGTTTGAGTCAAAATATTGGCAAATTTTGTACTCATTACATGTAATGTCTTAACATAAAAATAAAAATATAAAAAATGTTTATTGGTCAAAATATTTGAATATAAGTTTGTTTTATTTAATGATAATGTGTCATGTTATATTATTCATCGATGGTATATGAAACTTATGCATCGACGCTGCATTAAATGTTCTTTTGAATTAACTGCACACATATTTAATAATATTAAATATAACTTCAAAAAATAAATTAAAAGAAATTCAATTCAAATAAATTTTAAAAAAAATTGAATAAAGGTAAAATGAAATACATTCAATAATTTAAGAAAATTTGAATAAAATATATTTTAGAAACTATGAGACATTATAACTCTCTATGTATAAACTTTTTTTAAAAACATAATAAACTTTAATATACAATACTTATTAAAATAATATAAAGACATTAATATTTGGCATAAAAATTCTAAAAATTAAATATTTATATATATTTTTGTTTTCATATTCTCAATCATAATATTTTTCAAACATTATAAATGTTGTACCAAAATTTTAAAGAATAAATATAATATATTTTAATTTATATATACAATCAAATCTATGCATCATGTGGGATTAAAAATTAGTTTATTTTTATCTACTAGCTTCTAATGTCACATGCATTGCATGTGAGTTTACACATTTAATATTTATTTTTTAAAATATTATATTTTTTAATTATAGTAATTAGAGTAAAATAATATTTCTTATTTGAATTATTGAATATAAATTAAAATATATTAACTTATGAATTCAAATATTATAAAAGAAAATTTTTAAATAATAATTAAAGTGTGTTTACATATTCAACATACAATTTAGTTTTACTTTATGTAACTAATACAAAGTAACATTATTATAACATAAAATAATTTTTTTTGAACATTAATTTCATTATAGGTTTTTATCATGTATACATATTTTTTTATACAATGCCAAGAACTACTCATAGTCTCTCCCCAACTCATAAATAGGAGAATAATGCACTTCAGTACACTTGAACCCACATCTTCTTACATTAGCAACAATGTCCGAAATAAGACTACATCAAAACTTAAATTACAAATAATGTTAACTAAATAAAAGATTGGATTTAATAAATTATAGGGATTAAATTGAACACATAACAGTTTTTGAAGGATCAAGGCTACACATATCCTAGAAATATTAAAATTATTTTTTTAATAATCTCATTATAAGTTTTGATCATATCTGCTCTTTTTAACACAATGCCTAAAACTACCCATTATCCTTCCCCGACCCATAAATAGGAGGATAATGTGTTTCAGCATACTCGAATCCACATCCTCCTGGATTGACAACAATGCCCGTATCAATTTTCAATACTTCTTTATAATCTAATATAAATGAATCATTACATTATAGTCTTTAGGATATATATGTTGTATGTGAATAATTTAAAAAAATGTAAAATATTAATAAATAACAATTATGTTACAAATAAATTTGTGTGTTAAAAAATAAACTAAAGTTAACAACTTGTAGAAATTAAAACCTAAATCAGAAGGATCTAATTATAAAAAAAATAGAATTTAACTTAGTAAAAAATATAATGTAATTTTAAAATTAAAAGTATAAATACATAATATAATTGGTTTAATTAATAATATTATTAAGGAAAGTTACAGCCCATTTTTTAACATAAACGTGATGGGGTGGATTATTTTAGGTTTTTGGGTTATTTTGTATTAGGTCCCTTTTAGTTTGAAAGTTCATCCACATTTCATGAGTTAACTATCATAATTAGAAACTAAATAACATAAAATGCAAAAAATGAAGGCCAGAAATGAAATTTACAAATTAAGAAAAGGGAGTGGAAATTAAACCATGGCCCAAACTATTTACTTTTTCAATTTAAAGATAAAATTTAAATTCTTTTTTTGAAAAATCTAATTATCGGTTCTGATCATTTTTACTCTTTTTTACACAATATCTACAACTACTCATAGCTCCTCCTTAACCCAGAAATAGGAGGATAATGCACTTCAACATACTTAAACTCACGTCCTCCAGTATTAGCAACAATACCTATACCAATCGACATTTCCATATTAAATTTAAAAAGAAACTCAAAAAATTTCCATATTAAAGTATGGACACTTCGGATATCAAATCACCATAATTTTAAATAATACACCAAGAATATGTAAAAATACATTGATTATAAATCTAGTAATAGGAGGGTTCATACTGCAGAATTTGATCCGACTAAAATAAAGGGAGACAAAATTAATTACTTAGTTATTCTTGATGATTCACCTCTTCTCGTGTGAGGTCTGTTGGAAAAGGATATCTGTTCATTAATAATAAATGGTGGTAGAAGATGTTAAATCAGCTTCTTTAAAATATGGTCTAATTTATTCTTGAACCAGAAAAAAAAAAAAGAGGGTCCATGCAGCATAATTTGATCTGGCCTGTTTACAGGTCAACGTTTTTTTTCTCTTTGATTCCTCTTTGGCCAGACCCTAAAACTCACAATTCGCTATTTATTTAATACTAAAAATAAAAAAATTATATTTCAATTTAAATAATAAAATTTAATTAATAATTCAAATTAAATCAAGCTGAATTATAAAATGATTCGTCCAATATCAAATTGGACTAATCCAACCTACAAATCTGAATAAAAAATATCCAACCATCCAATCGGTAAAAAGTAAACGCTTTTCGTTAGGGTAAATTTCCCAGTTGGTCATCCAATTTCTAGAGTGCTTTCATTTTGGTCACCTAAAATGAAATAATGCAATTTTATCATTCAACTTTTAAAGCGCTTTCATTTTAGTCAAGTAAGCACTAAATCTCTAATAGTAGTTGTACATGTCATTTCATGTTTTCACTTTTATTTTAGCCACCCAATAAATGTCCTTTTTTAAATATTGATTACGGTAAAGAAAAAAAAAGACATCAAGGATTAAAGTGAAAAAAATGGTAAAAACTAAAATAATGAATAAAAAATTATCGAGTCGTACTTGTTTATCCCCTTGTAAAAAGTTTTAAATTTCCTCTTTTTTCAATATTATAGTAACAAAATAGTTGACATTATCAGGAGATAAGAAATTTTCAACAACTTATTTGATTGGTTTTGATATTTTGAAATTTAAAATATCAATATTGAAAATAAAAATTAGAATTTTCGATAATGGGATAAATAAATACAATTTGAAATTTTTTTTACCTTTTTTCACTTTAATCCTTAATGCTTTTTTACCTCGTTGATACTTTTTCTTTCTGTAACCAAAATGAAAACGTAAACATGATATGATATGTTCAGTGAACCGTTGTTAGAGATTTGAAGCTTGAGTGACTAAAATGAAAGCACCATAAAAGTTGAATGACAAACTAATGTAATTTACCCTTTTACAAAAAAAAAGAATTATACCTTTTTCTTTTAATTTTTTAATCATTGTTAATTAGAAAATTTCGATTCTAGGTTGTACGGAACACAACATTCTGGTGAGTTAATCACAAAGTTTTGAATTATGTTTTATAATAATATTACTTTACAGTACATGTTTCCTACAGACAAAGATCTTTCACAAAATCTAAACACTGATCACTTTGACCTTTGGTCCTTTTTGTTGTTAATTAACCAACATTTAACTGTTTCAACTTGGGTTTATGTTGGATTTTGGAGGGTCAATGTTAGGTTAAGATGTTGTAATCTGTGCAATTTATATCTTCTTTTTCCTGTTAATTGTATAAATTTAAACTTAATATAAATTATTAATATGCTAATTTTCTTATTTTATTAGTGAGTCTTCTAAATTAAAGATATTATTAATTAATACTATTTAATAAGGGCTTCTTTTATTATTAAAAGGTGGGAGAATGAGTTGTTGGGGCTCTCGAGATTTGAATTATCGCAAATTTATTTTTTATTAATTTAATACAAAGACATTAATATTGAATTATTATTTGATATTTTTTATGATAGATTTTTGGGAGATATTAAATGAATTTTTTGTCGTGTGTAGTGGAAGCCAAAAATCAAATTAAATAAATCTTAATTGGTCCGCATTAAGCATAAAGTTTTTTAAAAGAGTTACTTTTGTTTGCATCAGATTATATTTTAGTCATTTATGTTTGAAATGTTACGTGTTAGTCACTTACGTTATTGTGTTGTAACATTTTAGTCGCTAAGCTGTTAATTATCGTTAACGGTGTAACGGTAAGCTGGCATGACACGTTAAATTATCATTTCAAATGAAAATTTTAGGTTAAATTCTACAATTGGTCCCTATATTTTTCATTTTGAGCAATTTAATTTTTTTTAAAAGGAAAAAAAGGAAGTTAAAAAATAAAAGAAAAAAATTAAATTGCTCAAAACGAAAAAAATATGGGGACCGATTGTATAAATTAACCTAAAATTTTTGTTTAAAATGATGGTTTAATATGTCACATCAGCTTACACAATTAACAACTAAGTGACTAAAATGTAACATCTCAAACATAAATGATTAAAATGTAACATGGGGTAAACAAAAGTGACTATTTTGATAATTTATTTTCTTTAATTGTTAATTTAAAATTAAAATTTAGTTCTCTTGAATCAGTCCAATTTTGGGAATCTCGCATCATTATCAGCATAGAGGTGAGAAACCAAAAAAAAAAAAGTTGAATATTGGTTAAGATGATATTGTATATATTTCTTAGAAAGCTCTATTTCATGCATGAGAAACATGATATTGTATGAATGCAAATGATGATGTTGGGGTTTTAAAATTTAAAATTAGGTCAAGATGTGATCTCAATTTATTATTTATTTTTTGGGGTACTATAGTTATGTTGTTTCAATTTGTCAATTATGAATTTATTAAAAAATTGTGATTGGTTAATTTTCAATCAATTATGTCATGATTTGCTTGGTTCTTTTTACCTAAAGAATCCATATAATTAAGGTTTTAATTAATTAGAATTAGAATTTTCAACTTCTTTGTACTTCAAAATTTTGTTTATTGAGATGGAGTTGTTGAGAAAATGAAAGAAATTAGACCAAAACAAAAAGAATTATTGCCTTATTCTTCTTAATTCTTCTTAATTAATACTTAATAAACCTTATCAATTTAAGGATTAATTAAAAGTAGCTGTTGTTTCATGACTTCCATGATTGCTCATCATAATTTGTATTATTGCTACACCAAAATGCATAATTAAATTTTAATTAATCTATTTTTTTATATTTTAGATTAGTTAATACAATAATTGTAAGGGTAAACTACAAAAATAGTCACTTTTGTTTGCTTCATATTACATTTTAGTCCTTTATGTTATTGTTTTGTTACGAAGTAGCCACTCTGCCGTTACCTCCCTAACGGCAATCCTACGTGGCAGTCCAAATGGGTTTTAAATGCCAACTTGGATGTCAAACTGAGATAAGAATAGTTTTTCAATCAAAATGGAAAAGAAAACTAAAAGAAAAAGGAGACGAATGGTTTTTCTTTTCTAGTTCAAAGTGTAATTCATTTAAAAATTTCAATTAATTAAAAACCTATTCTCTCGTTCTAGTTGGACATCCAAATCAGCATTTAAAATCTATTTGGACTGCTACGTGAGATTATCAATAGGGAGGTAACGGAACTTAACAACAAAATGATCATTTCGCAACAAACCTATAACATGAAATTCGAGTTTAAAATTTTAAAGTTTGTATGAAAAATAGTAAAATGTGTATAATAAAGTTGTTATATAATAACCTTAGTATATCTCATTGTATTTATTTATTACTTTCCACAATATATTTTTTATTTAACATTACATAATTTAAATAAATTAAAAAATGGTGGTGAAAATTTGAGGTAGGATTTTTGGGTGATGACACATTTGATGGTTTTGTGGATTGTGAATTGTCATATAGTTTATTGGAAGCGAATATATTTCTACATTGGATGGGTACATTTTGATTGAGAGGTGTGTTTGGATTAATAATAAAAAAAAATATTCGAAATTATAAAAAAATTTAGAACATAGATGTTTTAGTAATATTGTGAGTATATTATTGATTGAGTCTTAACTCGATTGACAATGGTATTATTGTCAATGCAGGAGGATGTGGGCTCGAGTGTGCTGAAGATAAAATAATTTAATTTTTTAGAATTTTTTAAAAATTTAAAGATAGCTAAAAGACTTGTTTTTATTATTTTAATAAATTATTCTTTAGTATGGGGAGGACAACGATGTGGGAGTAAAGGGATGAGGATCATGGAATAATATTTCCTAGGATAAAAAACTCTATCATTGCTATAGTATTCTAGTTATGCTCCTCAATCCAAAAGCAACATCAATTTTAATAAAATAATATTGTTTTTGTTTCATCATTTTCTTTTTCAACTATTTATAATATTATTATTTTTTTATTTACGAGATAAATTGAATGTTTGAGTTTTTATCATGGATGAATATTCTTGTATTAGATTAAAGAGTAAATCAGTCCTTATTTTTTTAAAAAAATATTTATTTCTACCGTTTAAAATTTCTAGGATCGTCATCATGAAATACATGTGACATGCCATGTATAACTGTTTAATTATTTTGTCAATCATTTCAGTTTTTAATAGTAGAAATGAATGAAAATTTTTACTATTTTTTTTTTGTATAATCTTTTAGTTGGATATAAAATTTTTGGGTATTGAAGTTTGAGTAGAAATTAAGATTTGTGCAAAAGTATAGTAAAGAAATATATAAAGAAAAAGAAAGAAAGAAAGAATATGAAATCAATTGGCTTAGTTATCGTTTTCCCAAGTGACAAAAAATGTCAGCAATTTTGTGCTAACACTGTTATGTGAAGTCCTTTTCAATTATTCGTCTCCCATTCATCTTCTTTCAATACACACAGATTAGGCCGATCTGTGCATGAGTCAGACCAGATTCATTCATGCTTTATTTTATTTTTTTTAATATTTAAACCTCAAAATAACCCCTTTTTTTATTTCATATTTTTCTTTTCAAATTTTTCATATGAAAAATCGCGTTTGATTCGGTTTGAAAAATTTGAGATACAACTTATTTATTAAAAAATAAAATAAAGAGACAAATTTGAGGATATATGGGAGCAAAGATTCACGTACGGGTTTTTGCCTCACAGTTGAATCCGTATAAGACTATAATTTTTCTATTAGACAGATTGTTTAATCCTTAAAAATTATACATAATCGCAAATCTCTTATATTGTTAATTTTTTAATATTAATGAATTTCAACATAATTTTTTCTTTTTATTATTTTGCGATTATTTTTACTGTTATTATCGACGTATAATATAATATAATAAGATTTGAACAAATAATGTCTTATAATAACACTGAAATTAATCTTTCCTTATTAAATTTTAAAATTAAACCTAAACAACTTTATTTTCTTTTATCATGCATTTGATTGATAGAAATGTGAAAAGTAGCTCTCAACTCTGAAATTAATATATGAAAAGAGAGAGAGCAGTAAAGCTGCGGAAGCTCAGCATTTGTCCTTTCTGCACAGCTTATCATAGAGGCTCGTGATCCAATACCAATACCATCTGTCCCTAAAGTCAAATATCACAATTTTAGCATATATCCCATTACTCTCTACATAGATATTATGCTTTTTTTCTTTTCTTTTTGGGATAATGCTAAATTTACCATTAAAGTTAGTTTTTACTATTTTATTTTATTTTTATTCATTTTTGTCATTATGTTTTTAAGTCAAAGGTAAATTTATCACTATATTTTAATTTTATCTTGAATTTTATCATTAAAATTTTTAATTTTTAATTTTTAATTCTAAGTTAGTTTATTAATTTTACTCATCTAAACCAAAAAAAATTTAATATTTATAAAAATAACCCTAGTTTAAAAATATTCACTAAAATTACCTGAAATGAACAGTAGATTTGGGTTTTGGGAGCCCAATAGCCGACATTACCTAGTGTTTTGGGCCCATCATTACTTGATGATTGTGTTAGGTTTAAAAAAATGATTTTTTTTGAGTTTGAGAACCCAATGGTTGGCACCAAGGTATTTTTTTTTAAATCGTATCATAGTGGTATACAAAAATACCAATATTTAAAAAAACTAGTTCTGGCCATGTAATGGTCGGCACTAGAGACAATAAAAAGAAATTTTAGTGTTGGCCAGTAGATGGCATGCATGTACAATTTTCGGTTTTCAAGCCACATTTTTTTTTTACTTTGGGACATTGATGACTGGCACCAGTGTATTTAAAAAAAATTTTGGGTGCTAGCCATGTAATGGCCAGCACCAGGTACAATTTTCGGCTCTCAATGCATTTTTTTTATTTTGAAACACTGATGGCTGGCACCAGATATTTAAAATAAAATTTGGGTGATGGCCATGTAATGGTCGGCACCAAGTACAATTTCCGGCTCCCAATGTATTTTTTTAATTTTGGAACACTGATGGTTGACACTAGTATATTTTAAAAAAAAAATTTGGGTCCTGGCCATGTAATGGCTGGCACCAAATATATTTAATAAAAAAAAATTTTGGTGCTGGCCAATAGATGGCCGGCACCAGTGTATTTAAAAAAAGAAAAAAAATATTTTGGGACACTGATGGTCGGCACTAGTGTCATTTAAAAAAAATATTTTGACTTCCAAATTTATCAGATATATATAGGTGTTTTGTCTTCCATTTGAGTTTTTTTTTTCTTTTTTGTTTGCTTTATTAGTTGAAAATTGAGATTAAAAAATATTAGTTTTTTCTTTGTTGAGAAGGAAGCAAAAAAATTTTAAGATGAGTTCCCAAATTTTGTTTGTTTATGTTCATTTCGATGGAGAAATGATAAATACAACTGAAGAAGGCTGTGTATTTCAAAGTCAAAAAAATAGGAATGAGATTTAACAAGCGTGTTTCGCTGGCAAATTTATTACAAAAAATCAGTACAAAGATAGCAACCAGTTGCGGAAAGCAAATGTTGAGACTGTTTTACAAATTTCTGATTTCAACAGATTCGTACAAATTCTAAGAAATGGAACTTGAAGATGATGATTATCTTGTTACAATAATAGCAATTTATTGCCCTTGAGATAGAAAATCTCAGCCCGGTTGAGTTGTTTGCGGAGATAGCTTAACTGAATCCCATTCAAGTTGTAATTCCAGCAAGTCAGCGCCCTGGAATTGATTTTGATCTTAACTTCTCTTGGGAAGATCAATCAGGTTTTTGGACGGTTAATGCCAACTCTCGAAAATCCAAACACCGGTAAATGTTCGTATAACATCCCAAACTCTTGTACTTGAGATCCATCTAAAGGTGTTGGCCACCATAAAATATGGTGATAAATTGTTTGATAATGATGGTCAGTCATACCGTGATCCCAACAATGATTTTAGTAACCTCAATTTGGATGACATCCCTGAAGACATAGACGAGGAAGGGCCGGTAGAGGGTGAAAATGCAAACTCTCATTCAGCCGGAAACACAGGCCTTAGTATAGTTATAAGAAATAATACTGGGTCCTTCATAACCAACGTGGATCTTGATGCAGCTATTGTACGCGAGTTCCCATAATATACAAACATTGTGTCGGCTCACCTACTTGATAATGAATTTGACGATGAAGAGTTGTTCGTAGGACAACAATTCGATAACAAAAAAGACTGCTTACATGCTATAAAATAACTTAGTTTGAAGTTAGGTGTGGATTATAAAGTAATGAAGTTGACGCAGTCTTTGTACATAGGAGAATGATGGAAAGCCTCAAGTGGTTGTAACTGACGTGTTCGAGCCGCGTTAATGCAGTGGACACAGATGTGGATGATAAGAAAACTAGAAGGTCCACACACATGCATGTTTGCTTTTATGTTGCAAGACCATCGAAATTTAGATGCAAAAACTATATGCAACTGCATCATCCCTTTGGTGAAAAAGTCGCCCACCATTCAAGTGTTGGTCCTTATTGCGAACATGCAAGCTCGATTCAAGTATAAAGGGTCGTATTGAAAGGCATGGTGGGCAAAGCAAATGGCGATATGAGAGTTGTATGGTGACTGGAATGCATCATACAATGAGCTTCACAAGTGGATAGTTGGGATATGGGAGTATGTGCTTGGGATAGTGACTGATTTATAAACACTACTGTATAAAGGCTCAGACAGGGAGATACAATCGGGGAAACGAGTTTTTTCATCGATTGTTTTGGACGTTAGAGCCATGTGTTAAGGCCTTCCTTCACTGCAAGCAGATGGAATAGGTGGATAGGACCTGGTTTTACGGCAAATACACGCAAATACTCCTGATTACTGTCACACAAGATGGCAACCAAAATGTACTTTCGATCACTTTCACCATCGTAGAGCGTGAGTGCTTCGAGTCTTGGGAATTTTTCTTCAGAAATCTATGGAGGCACGTTGTTAGAGAAGACAACATTTGCCTTATATCAGATAGATCAAAAGGATTACTTGCTGCAATAAAGCGATTGGGGGTTCCGTGGAGGTCTGTTTATTGCATGCGGCACATCGCGACAAACTTTCACAAATATTATAAGGATAAATATTGGAAAAAAGAACTCGTGAATATGGGTAAAAAATTTTTGTTTGTATTTATTTCAAAAATTCATTTTTAAATTTTTTTCAGCCTATAAGTTTTTAAAATATTGATTCCAAATTGCATATGCAGCTTATGAGTTAGAACTACGAAAATTTAGGCAGAGGTTCACGAGGCTTGAATCTCGGATGTCATCTTTACCAACAGATCTCCTGACATGATTGGGTAGCATAGAGAACTAGTAATGCACTCAAAGTTACGATTAGGGGTTTCGATATGGGCAGATGACGACCAACCTGGTAGAGGCGGTCAACTTTGTATTGAGGCGCACACGTCATCTGTCGACTTTTGTTGTTTTCTCGGTAACTTTCTATAGGTTGGCCACATTGATGTCTAGGATAGGATTGAGACAAGCTAAGCAGATTGAGGCTGGGCACATGTACGTTGAGGCCGTCTGAAAGGCCATGGCAATAAATAGTCGAAAGGCACAAACAATAAACACATAATTGTATTTGTGTGACTTGAAGACTTTTCGAGTTCAAGAGTACATCGCCATCATTCAGGTCTTCCACCTAGGTCGTATGCAATTGATCTGCGAAACAGGCGATGCGAGTGTGGGATATTTCAGACTCTTCGATATCCATGTATGCATGTTCATGCAACGTGTGCGAGAGCAAGCTTAAATGTTGAACCATTCATAGACTAGATCAACACATTGCAACGCACATTGCATATATGGGGAACGAATTTCCATTGATCCCTGATGTCTTAAACAAGGAAGTTCCACCGCTTACTTTCGAGATGGTGCCTGACCGTAATCTCCGTAGACATCCTAAAGGTCGACCACAATTGACAAAAATTCGAAATGACATGGACATCAGGGAGACGGGCAAACCCAAGCTGTATACTGTGTGTCGAACATTTGAACACAACCGATCAACTTTCCACATCGTGTCTATGTTTTCGGTCAATCGTCTCGTAATGCCGGACTCGAAGATGGCAAATGATATATTATTGAGCGCATGTTCTTGTAAAAACATTGTAAAAATATGAAAAATTATACAAATGATATACTTTGTTCAAATTATACAATTGATTAAATATAATACAATATACATACATATTTAATTTAAAACACATTAAATGAAATAAATTACAATGAGAGAAAATTTAATATGTAATAAACGTAAATTAAAATGGAAAGAAAGATAATTTAAATGAATAGAAAAGAATTAAATTTAGATGAAATGAGAAAAAAATTAAATTAAAATGGAAAGAAAGATAATTTAAGTGAAATGGGAAAAAATAAATTTAAATGGAAAAAAAGATAATTTAAATGAAATGAGAAAAAAATTAAATTAAAATGGGAAGAAAGATAATTTAAATGAAATGAGAAAAAAATTAAATTTAAATGGAAAAAAATAATTTAAATAAAATGAGAAAAAAAATTAAATTTAAATGGAAAAAAAGATAATTTAAATGAAATTAAATTAAATGGAAATACAAATGGAATGAAATGGAAAAAATGAAATGAAATGGAAATAAAAATGAAATGAAAAAAAAAGAAGATGATAGGACATGTTACGCTAGGCCTGCGTCAGCTTGCGGCAAGCTTGGGAAATGGTATATCATATGCCGGCACCAGTAAGTTTAGTGCCTACGATTTGACCCAACATTTCAAGTCTAAAAAACCCCAAAGAAACCAAAACAAATGAAATGAGAGTTTTTTTTTGTAATTTAAATGAAGTTTAAAATTTTGTAATGGAATGATATTTAAATTGAGAAAATTTAAGGCTACTTCCGATTAATATGAAAAAAAATATGAAATGAATTGAAAAAAAATATTGAATTGAAAAAAGATAACTTGAAATGAGACTACTTGTGATTAATATGAAAAAAAAATTGTATATTAGGAAAAAAAATAAATTTAAATGAAAAAAATAATAAAATGAAATGTTAAATGAATATGAAATGAAATGGTGATTATGAAATGGGATGAAAGTTTAAATGAAAGTAAATTATAAATTGAAATGAAAACCAAAACTGAAATGAAAAAAAATTGAAATGAGATATAATTAAATTTAAATGGAAAAAAAATAATTTAAATGGAATAGAAATGTAAATGAAATGAAATGGAAATAAAAATGAAATGAAATGAAAAAAAAAAGTTGAAAGGAAAGGCCCTGTGTCAGGCTTGTGTCAGCAATGACTAGGGCTAGTTTGGCTTTTCATTGGCTGGCACTAGCAATGCTTTTTTTTTTATTTTGTTCTTGGTGTCGGTTAGCACCTAATTTTTTTTAAATACATTGGTGTCGGCTATCAGTGTTCTAAAATAAAAAATGCATTGGGAGCCAAAAAATGTACTTGGTGCCGACCATTACATGGCCAGCATCCAAATTTTTTTAAAATACACTGGTGCCGGCCATTAGTGTCCCAAAGTAAAAAAAAAAATAAAAGTGCCTTAGGAACTGAAAATTGTACCTGGTGCTGGCCATCTACTAGCCAGCACCAAAATTTTTTTTATTGTCTCTGGTGCCGGCCATTACATGGCCAGAACCAAAATTTTTTAAATATTGGTATTTTTGTATACCAGTATGATACGATTTAAAAAAAAACCCTGGTGTCGGCCATTGGATTCCCAAGCTTAAAAAAATTATTTTTTTTAAAACTTGGCACAATCATCAGGTAATGATGGGGCCAAAACACTAAGTAGCGCTGGCCATTGGGTTCCCAATACCCAAATCGACTGTTCATTTCAGGTCATTTTGATTAATGTTTTTGAACCAGAGTCATTTTTATAAATATTAAATTTTTTTTGGGTTAGATGGGTAAAATAGCCTAAATTTACCATTAAAGTTATTTTTACTATTTTATTTTATTTTTATTCATGGTTGTCATTATGTTTTTAAGTGAAAACATAAATTTATCACTATATTTTAATTTTATCCTGAATTTTATCATTAAAATTTTCAATTTTCAATTCTAAGTTAGTTTATTAATTTTCAATGGGAAGTGATTCACTTACACCAGTGTAAAATATGAATGATTTTACATCATTCCGTAGTTTTTTTATACTATTAATACTTTAATAATCTACCTGTAATATTTCATGCTCTTTTCATATAGATCATGCATATCAAGTTTGACATAAATTAAAAATTCCTAGTTATTTGTTTTATGTAAAAAATTTTGAATAGTTAAATACACATTAATATGCACAATATTTTAGATCAATATAATATGAATATCAGATTGATTAAAAAATTTATATGCATGACAAGTACAAATATATTTGATAAATTCATCGGATTGGAGTGTTAAAACATTAATCATATAGAAAGTTACAGAATGGTGTAAAATCACTTAAGTTTTACGTGAATCTCTCCCCATTTTTAATATTTATAATTGAACTCATTTTGAACTTTAAAAATAAAATGTTTGAATTTTTTAAAAATTTTATTGTTAAATCATCAAAATTAATATTAAATGGTAATATTTAATTAAAAAAATTAAAATTAATGGAAAAAAATTAATCACATAAAAGAAATTTAAATATGATTAAAATATAATAAAAAATATCAATTACAATAAAATATAGTAGCAAATTTATATTCGCTTATAATATATTGATAAATTTACGTACTTGAGTTTGACTTCAATGTTTAATTTGGTACCTGAGTTTTTTTTTCTGTTCCAATTAAGTACTTAATATTTTTTTACTAAAACATGCCTCAAGTATTTATTAAGCCACATGATGTTGTTTAGTATGAGTAGCAAACCGAGTACCAAAGCCAAACTTAGGTATATCTTAAATACTAAATTAAACACCAAAGCCAAACTTAAAAACCGAATGATAAACTAACCCTTAGGCATGTGTACTATTTGATTGAAACAAATGTTTTAGAAGTTCCCAAAAAATGAGAGAAAAGAAAAGTTATTGCAGAAATAACTTCATCTTCAACCTCTTTTCCTTGTTTCAAAAATCAAAACTCCATTTGATGTTATGGGTTCATGGGCTTAAAATGTTTGCTAGGCCTTTGGTTTTTTTACTTTTTGGGCTTTGAATTTTAATTGGGTTCATCTTAAATTGGACCTTTTGATTTGTTATGAAGTTACAAAATATGCATGACTTTTTTTTTGTTCATATTATTAATAGCAAAATATTAATATTAATATTTTAATTGAATACAAATTGCAAAAATATTAATATTTTATTACAAAAAATTCTTATATTTAAATTTCAAAAATATTTTGCCCAAAATAAATATGATAGATAGCAAAATGTAAGATTAGAAAAGATTATTACATTTGACGATATCATTTATTTTTGAATAAATATTAAAATTATACATGAATTTTGATTTAATGTGTAATTTTATATGTGAAATTTGATTTTGTGTAATTTTATATATGAAATTTTGATTTGGTCCAATTCTCAAAAAAAAAAAATTAACACAATTATTGATATAATATTATTTTATGTTTATATATTACATAAACAAATAATTATAATTATTCAATACAAAAAATAATGAATCTTAAAATAAGCATGAAGCTTTTAAGCTAAGAGGAAGTGAACATCGGGGGCCTGCCCCGGTGGATCTGACCAGGTGCTCCTCCACTAGTCGGCGGCTTTGGAGGATCTTTCATCGGAACAACGCGCCCGCCATTGCTTTCCTGTTAAAACAACACATTGAGATTACATATTATCTATATCAAAATTCAAATTTTATCTTAAAAGTATTTCTTAATTCAAATTAATTTAAAATATAAACAAAATCAATAATAATAGTAATAATAATCTATAATATATATAAAAACATGAATTTAAAGAAAATTTTAAACTGAGAGAATGACATTTATTTAAAAATAAAAAATTGAAGTAAAATAGAAATTGCGATAATTACATGTTTAAAAATAATTATAATTTAATTTACAATTATTAGTTAAAAAGTTTTATTTTACTTGAATGAAATTCTAAACATCACAATTATTACTTAATTAATATTTTAAAAATTATTTAATTATGATTTGAAAATTTTCTATTAAATATTTGAATTGATAAGTAAATATATTTTAATTTTATTCTATAATTTTAATTTTAATTTTAATTTAATAAAGTTGGAGGGTCAAATAAGTTATTATGCCTAAAAAGAAATACACTGTCCGTATGTTAATGGTAAAGTGCATAAATAGCCATGAAACTATTGCTTGTGTTCTATTTTGGTTACTAAACTTTTAATTTTTCCTATTTTAGTCACTAAACTATTTGAAGTCAATTTTTCTACTCATCAAACATTAACAACCGTTTGAAATTTGATAAAAGTGCTGGTGTGAGCATTTTTATGAACTAATAATAAATTTAGCCTTCTAATATTTACACATTCTATCAATTTGATCTTAAAAATTATATAAAATATAATAAATTCTTAAAAAATAAAATAATCTTTCACTAAAATTGTAAAGTATTTGCATGAGCCAATATTTAACTCATCCTTTTTGGAACAAATTGTTTTTATTTAATTTCTCAATTATTAATACCATTTTCTTTGCTTTTTTAACATAACCATCACCTCCAAAAAGCTTCATCGATGAGCAATAAAAAGAATCAAGCCTTGTTGATAAATGAAAATTGAAATAGAAATTGAAAATGAACAAAAAAAAAAATTGTTTGAAAATTTTATTTAAATCGCTTGATTCAATCAAACACTGCAAATCTTAAACACAAAACATTTTTCTTTAACAAATTGATCAACGAAAACTAAAAATTTATTTCAGTTTCAACCTCAGTTAAAAGTATTAAAAATGAACAAAATTAAAAAACTCTATCCCCAAAATTGATGAACGTAATCAAGCCTCAATTTCAATTTTTACTCACCAATCTCAAAAACTCGAAAACCTAAATCAAACACAAATGTAAAACAAACATTTCAAAATTTTCAAACCACTTAATTCACCTAAAATAAAAAGAGATTCATAATCAATCATTCTAACAAAATTCATTTGACCAACGTAATGGCATGTTGGTTTGAAGTATTGTTGATTGGTATTTCTGAATTTTGAATTTGAAAAACTCGACTTGTTGGAAGAAGTCATTGGTGTTGATACTAATATTTGAAGATTTTAGATTTAAAATGTTAGTGATGGTTTGATTGGAAGAAGCCACCAATGTTAATGCTAGTAACGGTGGCTCCCAAGAATAGAAGAAAAGAGAGTTTTGTTTATTTCAAAAAAAGATGACAGCGGAAACATTGAAAGGGGTTTTTTTTACCTGTTTGAAACGAGAGTTTTATAATATTTTTACTTTTTCTAACAATATTTTATATATTATTTTTGAAATTTTAATAATATATATTTGAATTTTAAAATATTTTCTATAAGTTTCTATATTAATTTTTAAATATTTTTACAAATTTTAAATAATTGATGATGTGACATGCATGTGGACTATCACGTTAACAAAGTTAACAAACGTTAATTTTTCCATCCATTTTGGGGTGCTTTGGCAAACGACTTTAGTTCAATGGCTAAATGAGGAAAAAAAATTATCATTTTGTAAAAGTTGAAGGCTAAATTTATTGATTTTTTAAAGAATTTGAACTAAAATGAGAAATCTTATAAACATTGGGGCTAAATTTGTTGAATATTTTATATTTAAGATCAGATTGATAGAATATATAAATATTAGAGGGTGAAATTTATAATTAGACCAATAAAAAACCCATGTGATCGGCACTTTCGTTAATATTCAAACAACTCTTAATGTTCGATGATGAAAATATTTGATTTCGTATAGTTTAGAGACAAAAATAAAAAAAAATTTAAAAGTTCAATGACCAAAACAAAATGTGAACAACACTTTAGTGACCATTTTTATACTTTACCCGTATATTAAATACTAATCCGGAAAAGAAAATATAGAAAGAAGGAAGAATATGACCTGAACCTAAAATTGTTGCCCGAAACTTACCTAATATTTTAGACTTGGTATCGTTGGAAATGAATATCATATAGACTTAAGTAATTGCAAATATATGTGGACTAATGTAGATAGTATTGTTAAGTTATTCCTAAATTGAGAAAAAATATAAAACTGTAGGAATTAAATTAGTAAATAAAAAAGACAAAAGGCCTTATAAAAATTGTGGAGGGGTTTATGTTGCAAATAACCCCTCCACTTATCTTCTAGATTTAAAACTACGCCATATGAACACCTAGGGGTCAACTCAGTGCCATTTCCCTTCCCTGAATACATGAACCAACATTATGCTGCTCCTCTTCCACTCTATTTCTTAACATCTAAACAACAACTACATTATCCATTTTCGGTACCACTTTCCTAGCTCTAATAGCCCAAGCTTCGCATAACACATTGTAAGCTAACCCATTCTCTCGTTTTAGCCTTAAACATAGTACAAAGACCAATATTTCTTACAAAACCAATCAGCCACTATCCCTTATCACTCCCCACAAAAAGCTAACCCATTCTCTCGTTTTAGTGCACCATCATTATTAACTTTCCACCACCCCTACAACACTCACTCCGAACTGACTTGTTTACACACCTTGCTTCGTTTCGATCCATTTATACAATACCAATCACACTTTGCTGGACTCACCTATTCTAGAAGCCATGAGCTCTTATCTGAAACACTCTCTCTCAACAAAATCTTTGTTAAAAATTCTATTGTTTCGTCTAAGCCAAAGGCTCTAGCAAATGATACCATTATGTGATTAAATACCAAGTCGATAAAGATAACATTGTCACTGATGCATTATCAAAATAGTATTCATTAATAACTAATTTGAATGCAAGAATTTTTGGATTTGAACATGTTAAGGATTGTACTATGATGATGTTGATTTTGCATCTATTTATACCTCATGCGGCAAAGGTGCCTTTCACAAGTTCTATCTTGCAGATAGGTTCCTTTTTAGGTTAAATCAGCTATGTGTGACTCAATGTTCGCTTTGAGAGCTACTTGTTCGTGAGGCATATGGAGGACTCATGGGACACTTCGGTGTTACTAAAACACTAAATGCCCTTCAAGAACACTTCTTTTGGCTACATATTCACAAATATGTCGAAAGGGTATGTTTTAAATGTAATGCATGTAAGATGGCTAAGTATAAGGTATTGCTACATGGTTTGTATACTCTACTTCCTATTTCTACTTCACCATGGATTGATATTTCAATGGACTTTATTTTGGGCTTACCTAGAACTAAAAGAGGTCGAAATACTGTCTTTTTTGTGGTTGGCAAGTTTTCAAAGATGACTCACTTTATTCCATGCCACAAAATAGATGGTGCTACTTATGTTTCAGATTTGTTTCTAAGTCACTTTTGGAAAGTCTTGTTGGGGGGAGGGGAATTAGAACCAAACTCTTATTTTCTACTATATGTCAATCACAAACAGATGGAAAAATTGAGTAGTGAACCAAATTTTAAGGGCTTTACTTAGAGATGTGGTTGGTAAGAATCTTCATAATTGGGAGGAAAGTTTACCATTTGTAGAATTTGCTTATTATCGTTTCATTCACTCTTCTACTAGTAATTCCCTTTTGAGATTGTTTATAGTTTTAACCCCTTATTGTACGTGATCTTGTGTCTTTGTCTCTTGATTCTATTACTAGCTTAGATGGCACAAAGAAAGAAGAATTGGTTAAGCTTATACACAAAAAAATAGAGATAAAAAATTGTTCTTTGTGCCCTTTGAACCTAACAATTAGGTTTGGGTCCATATGAGAAAAGAACAATTTTTGACTAAACGTAAGATGAAATTGGACCTACGTAGTGATGAGCCTTTTCAAGTACTCCAAAGGATCAACAAACAATGCATATCAAATCGATTTTTCTGGTGAGTATAATGTGAGTACCACTTTTAATGTTGATGTTTCTCCTTTTGATATTGCAGATTTGAGGACGAATCCTTTTGAGGAAGAGGGGAATGATATAAGCGATCTAATCCAATTCAAAGCCCGTTATGGGGATGGGCTTAGTTTCCCTCAAGGCCTAATCACAAGATCCAAATCCAAGCAATTGAAGTTAAAAGTCAAGTTATTCATTCAAAACTTTATCATGAAATAATTTCAAGAAGAAGAGTTGAAGCTTCAAGACGATGAAATTTGGAGTCCAATACGAAGCAAGGATGAATTAGAAGGGTCCAAGTTCGTTCATGGACTTAAAATCTCAATTCATAAGGATAAGCTCATGTGGAAGATGTTAACAAGCTTTGGCGTTACACTTCAAGGAGCCCAATCAAGCTCACACGGCTACCCTATGTTATAATTAATTGACTTACGGTGCATTTTTTAAAGGGATCCAGACATTTCTAGGTCTCTCAGCATCTTGATCGAATATCTGTCTCTTAGCTTCGCAATTCACTTTGAATAACTCGATTTTGAGTTTGTGAGCTAAATTTATGACTATTTTAGTGAATATTACACGAGTAGAATTTTTGGACAGAATTATTACAAGAAATTACAAGTTCCCGGCTTTAATTCAAGTTTAAGTCATATTAGGTTCGGTTTTTTGGCTTAATTTTGTTATATATGAGTCCAATATTGTATCTATTATGTTTTGTATTTTTATTATTTATTTATTACAAATTGTAGATATTTTTAAGTTGTTTGTGAGTTTTATGTTTCTTAGTCAAATAATAAAGTTCAATTATACTAAAACTACTTTTTATTTAGATTAATTAGTGTTTCATTATACTTGAGAATTTATTTGAATGTAATTATCTAGCCTATACAAAGGCTTCTTGATTATTCATTAAAGGCATTTATTCATTAATACAATTTTTAACTCTTGGAGTTAATTTCTTTTGTGCAAGATTGCTTTTTTATTTTTATTTTTTTAAAAGTGATTTTTCCTCACGGTTTTTCTTCAAGGAGTAGTGAGAATCCATACTTCATCCTTCAATTTGCTAAGAATTATTTCTTAGAAGGTTGATTAGAATTGTTAATTGAATTCAGTGGGGTTTATATCTCAAAGGGTTCAATTGGACAACTATCTACTATCCATCTTCCATTTGGTTCAATCTTTCCATTCATCCATTTAATTTTGGTTTTTGATTGCTTAATATTATTAGTTTGTTTTCTTGAATTGTTCTAACAATCAAGCACAATTTTCAGGTTTCTTTGCAGCTAAGGAAGGAGTTTTCCTACCTTCAATCAATTTTTTCTTATGTCGAACAACTTGAATTTGATCTTGGTCTACTACCCACATCATAGAAGGTGATGATGGGGCTCTCTATGTGAGCCAGAATGGAGCAAGAGTCAATCACCTCTCTCTCTCTTTTTATTTTTTATTTTTTTATGATAGCTTGGTATTCAGTTGCAACAAGAGGGGAGGGGTCAAGACCATTAAAGCAATCCTTGATGCATTCAAGATCAGTTCGGAGCAAAAATTTAATCTGGATAAGTATATACTTTACATCAACACCAACATCAAAGAGGAGGCTAAAGGGTCACTGAGGGACATCTTAGGGGTTTGAGTTGTGGAGGAGCCTAATTTATATCTATGGCTTCCCTTGGTTGTACGTAAAAATAAAAATAATGATTTTAGAGAATTATCAAGAGGCTCCAACATCGAATTTAGGACTGGTCTAAGAGGCTTCTCTCTAACGGCCGGAAAGAGATTTTTATTGAATCCAATTTTCAAGCTTTACCCACTTACATGTGGTTGGTCGAGAGTGATCCAACAACTAAAAGGGATGGGTGGACTTGGTCTTAGGGATATTGAGCTTTTCAACGTTTCACTATAGGGGAAACAAGTTTGGAGACAAGTACACCGGAAGGAAACTCTTTGCTCTAAAGTCCTCTCGACCAAAGATTTCTTCTCAGGTGGATATCTTTCAATATAAGAATGTTGTAAAGCCTATTATATTTGGAACGATTTCATCACTGCACTTAATTTTTTGCACCCATGTTTTCGTTGGCGAATTAGCAATGGACAACGAGCTCGTGTGTGGATGAATGCTTGGGGGGCTAAAAGGCCTTGATGGAAAGGAGGTTGCCTACAATGGTTGTCTCCCTCAGGATGATACTATGAGTAATCTAATAAAAGGGAATGTGGTTGCTTTTTTCGAGTATTACTGCTCTATAAACTAGCTTTAGGCATGAATTTGAGTCCAATCAAATGGAACATGCTTGATTCACATTTTTAGCCACTCCAACTTTATTAATCTGTTGCTTCTTCAAATTACCTCTTTAAATGCTCACATAATTGAAAGATTGATTGCTACCCTATTGAAAATGTTCATGAATTAAAATAATTAACGAAATTTCCCAAACTCCTCCCTACATAATTAATGTCCCTTCAATAACACAAATCAGTAACCATTCAAAGTTATATAAATGTAAAGTACATTACTTAAGAAATTATTGCTCGTGCCTTAGCAGTCTTAGATAAAATAAATAATTTCCAACCTCTCGAGCTTATTCATAGCTTTCTTTAAAAAAAAAGAAAGTTGGGCAATGTTAACACTTTCCAAGACATAAGTCATGTTCTATATATTATTTAAAGGTAATTTATTTCAAATTGTCAGGCAAATTGATTGTACAACATTTTTCTAATTTTTCTATTTTAATTTTGATTGATAAAATAAGGGAATTTTACTAAGAAAAGTTCTAAAAATACTTTTAAATAATATTTTCATTTTAAACATTGTAAATGACAAATAAAATTGTTAATTACTGTATTTAATACAGTATTAATACCTCATTACCAAAACCCTAAAAGAAAGATAAATATCAAAAAGCTAAAAAAATCATTTTTTTCTATAAAAATAATATTATTTAATTATTTAATCATGAAATGAGAAAAAAATTAAATAAAGGACATATTAAATAATGTGAGAAAGAATGGTATAAAACTGTGATTCCACGTCATTCCATTCCTATCACTTTCCAATCTATGGACAGCATCATTGTGGTAAAGGTCGTAATGCCAGAGGAATCATTATCGCAAGGCATAGAGGGGGAGGTCATAAGCGTCTATACCGTAAAATTGATTTTCGACGAAATGAAAAAAACATATATGGTAGAATCGTAACCATAGAATATGACCCTAGTCGAAATGCATACATTTGCCTCATACACTATGGGGATGGTGAGAAGAGATATATTTTACATCCTAGAGGGGCTATAATTGGAGATACCATTGTTTTTGGTACAGAAGTTCCTATAAAAATGGGAAATGCCCTACCTTTGAGTGTGATTTAAACTATTGATTTACGTAATTAGAAGGAACCAATTAGGTTTACGATGAAACCTAAAAATCGATCACTGATCTAATTTGAGTACCTCTATAGGATTGACGTCAATAAAAAACTAAAGAGTAACGGCAGCGAGTGACTATTGGAAAGGGATAGGAATAGCGTGGAATCACGATTTTATACAATCCCTTATCATATAACGTAAGCTCTATATCATTATACAAGTCATTTACTTAATTCATGATTCATGAATTAAGTATAGATAAATTCTATCAAAAATTAATCTCCCAAAAATTATAATTCAATTTTAATTTTTCAATTACATTTATAGATAATGAAAATTTGCTCAAACTTTGATCTCCTATTAAGTAATTAAACCCAACAATTAACCAATATTTTTTATTTTTACTTTTTACTTTCACTCGACTACTATATAATTGCATGATTCACGAGAGCCACAGATTATCACTAATTTAATTATAGTTTTTGGATGACCTTTTTAGTACTTATTTTTTCTTAAAAAATCATGTTCCTAGTACAATTTTGCCCAGGAAAAACATATAGAATTATGCACTGAAAGTCGATAGTGACTAGATAAATCAATTTAAAAATATATATATATATATATAGAGATAGATATGGTCTATGGAGATTGCTGTCGACTGCTGATAGTCACAAGAGTTAATTTCGAAAGCCACACCCAACCAAAAAGGGAAATTTTTTTATTATAGTACACTGTTTTGTATATATTGGAAGTTAATTAACTAATAAATTCTAGCTCTCGTTGGCTTTTTAAAAAAAAAAAAGATACACAAGACCCCTTAAGAAAATAATAAAACAAAGATTAGTGGCCCAAAACCATGTTTAAGCGTCGCATCCATTTAAGCTAATTGCAATCACTTTGGAATCATTAAGGTTTCATTTGGTTGGTGTTAAATCCTTTCAATTAATTTAATATTCATTACTTCCGTCGTGTGTTTTTAATTTGTATTAATAAATAAATAGATAAGACAACTTTACTTGTGACGTTAAAAATTTTAACCTTTTTTACAATAAATAAGAGAATATTTATTATGGAGAATATTTAATGTGTCAGTGCATGAGTCTCATGCAGTATTGGTCAATAATAATATAATACTTCATTATTAAATGAAAAAAATAGTGGATAACAGGGTAAAGTTCGAACAACAACACAACTAATGTGACTCGAATCCAAGTTACACCTAAGATGATGAACACTATTGACCATCAAACCATCACATGAATTTCGGGATAATTTTTAAAATGTGAGATAGAGAGGGTAACGGAAACAACTAAAAGGAATCTAAATCTAACAATAAATATATATATAAGAATGAAAGTGGTGATCACATGCTAAAGCACTAATTAATTAAATTTAATAAGGTCAAATCCATATATTAAAGTATTTGAAAATATAGATTAAGGTTTGTGGTAGTCAACTGAATGAATATATATCCACATCATCAGTCACATGACGACAACGTATCTGCGTCGGTTACCGATCAAACTCTGCGACGTACCTGACTTGTCTGTCCAGTGATTGGCCGGCGGTGCCTGCGATCATATTCTCCACCACCTATACACTATATTGTGTACGTATACTTACTTTTTCTTTTTGTCCACCTCTTTTAAAGGGCCAACAATTAAATACAATTTTGTTAAGGTATAAATTTATTATTAGGACAATAAAAAAAATTTACATTAGATTTTTATATTTCAGTATACATAAACTAACAAGAGAGTGGTTGAAATATTTACTTTCGAAAAATTAAGTGACTAAATTAAAAAAATTGAATACTTGAGTGACAAAAATAGAACTAAGTGTATAGTAAGATGACTATTCTTGTGGTTTAACCTTTTAATAACAAGTGCCAAATTATGTCATTAGCCATTGTATAATTTTAAATTTTAAAAATATAAAAATTAAAATATAATGATTAAAAATATAATTTATGCATAGTATAGGGATTAATAGTAAGATTTGATCATAAAATCAATTTTCAAGCTTTAACTTTTAACATTGTCCGTACACAATTTTACAAATTCAAGTGGATTGGATTTGAAGCTTTACTTTATAATATATACATATAAATATTAATATAAAAATATTTTTTAAAGGATATATAAAAATATTTTAATATAATATTATTTTGTAAATAGTAAATTGGGATCTCGAGCCAATTGAATTTTGGTTAAGAAAACTAAAAAAAAAAATTACAGTTGGTCCGATGAATATGAATTTATTTATTTCAGAAAAAATACTATAATTAATAAGAATCATGAATAATAATGTATAAAAATATGGCATATGATACAACCCGTAAAAAAGAGAATACAAATCAAATGGCAAATGTTATATCCGTAGAATAATATTAAAAGAGGAGAAAGGTAAAATGGCCTTGCAATACTAGAAGAAGTTAGAAATAAACTAAATATGCATCACCTTCCCGCTATCATTAGACTAACCTAATAATGAACTCCAGTCAACCAAGAAATCTCTATCAAGAGCACCAAAAGACCTGCATCAGTGATGTACAAAAGATCAAGTCTCAGATGGTCTATTCCCATCATCATCTCAAATTTTAATTTTACAAACACCATCACTGTGCTTTATCATAATAAAACTCTCTAAGAACAATTTTCAACAAATCTAATAGCCTTACCTTGAGAAATCTCATATATATGTCAAGATATGACTAGAAACTAAAAACTAAAAACTAAAAACTAAAACCACCACCGCTACTAATTTTAGAGAGAACAAAGTTGACAAGAATGATGATAGCTTTTAGGGAAAACAAAGTGGACAAAATAAAAACCATGAAATCATGGGCTAAAATTATACATTATCAATATACATTCTTGTGTGAATATTGGGGCATCCATTTGCATGAAAGCTAAATGGAAGAAGGTGTTAAGTAAATAAAAGATTTAGGTTAGGCACTTATGAACGATGATAATATAAAATTTTTGGCCATAAATTATGAGAATTTGTTTGTTTCGGTAGAGCCAAGACTTCACCTATCTGGCACCATTAATTAGCTTAGCTATATCGAATAAGTTAAATAGTAGAACATAAATTATAAAATTAAACCTCTTGTTCGCATACAGCTTTTTCCACTTTGTTAAACCCATAAGTAAGTTGGATGATCACTTTAGTTGGTATCCACCATAAATACATTTACCATTTCATCATATTCTTAAGCTTATCTTATATATTGTTTTATTTTCCTTCAAATTATCAATAATTAACATTTACATGTTATTTTTCACAAGTATGTTAAAAATTCCATCCATTTCTACTATATTAGAGTGAGGTACATATGACAAGTTACGCGTATTTGTCTCGTTATTCTATCAATTATGACAGTTTTTAACAGTAGAAATAAATAAAATTTTAAACAAAATGAATTGATTTATTTTTTAATCTAATATACAATAACACTTTAATAACCAGTGAAAGTGGAGTAATTAATTAAATATACAACTGCAAACTTCCTATCTATAAGCAGCCCAAACAAATGTTGAGGTTCATTTCTATTTATGGTATTAACCTATATTAATTATTTGTTTATTATTTTAATTAAAGTGCCCCATGAAGGCTCTGAAGATGCACAAGTTTTGTTTTGGTTAAGATAAAATAATAAAGGGGTCCCCAAGTGAATATTGTATATAGTTGAACAGTTAAGTGGAGGAAAGAAGTTGTTTAAAGTCAAATAATCTGAATAAAACTCCAAATGAAAAGATGCATGAATTCGGTGGCTAAATGTGCAGCCTTTTACCATGTTTCTCCTTCTCCATTTTCTAATGTTCCTTAAACATTTTTTTTATTGGACTCATGTTACTACAAATTGAATTTGTATCTATCAAAATTAGATAAATCAGTTGAATCAAATTAAAAATATTTTTTAATGATTGAATCAAGAGTCGACGATTTGATGGGTTCGATAGTGATTCGGTTCGAACAATGTTGATTTCTTTTTTATATATATTGAACCAGATAATCTAGAGAGAGAAAGCGCTTTTGTTTTGACAAGAAAGATTCAGTGAGAAAATGGGAATCCAAATTACACTGCTTTCCAACAAATGCTGATGCAAAACCTCAGGGCCCCTGACTAGGACTTTGTGACAAAAACTTCTTTTCTTTGCTTTTAAAATATAAATAAATAAATAAATAAATAAATAAATAAATAAAGGGTAAATGTCACCATCGGTCACTTAATTTTTGAGAGTTATTTAATTCTTACATTTTGATCATTCTTCCGTTAACTTCTATTAACAAGATGACATGCCACGTTAAGTCAATGGGTAATAAAAATTTTGGCTATTGAGCTATAACTAAAATATCGTTTTGATAAAAGAATCTTAATAATGATTCTATAATATTTTTAGAACTATCAGAAATGATATTTTAGCGATAGTTTAAAGACTAAATTTGATATAAACTCTTTGAATTAAAATGCTATGTAACCCACATAATGGAAGTTAAGGGACAAGTCATAAAAATGTAAATGTTAATGAATTATACGTAATTTTTAAAAGTTAAGTGACCTAAACATAATTTTAAACAAATCTTAAAGACTGTTGTTGGAATTTACCCATAAATAAATAAAAAGTTGGTTTCCTGGAGTCTGAATGAAAATTTGGGGTTATTCTTTACTTTTATCTTTAGGCTACACAATTTGAACATTCGGATTCTTTTAATCTTCCAAGTCGGCTAAAAACATTATCCAAAGGAAAACTCTTTTATCTGCATTTATTTATGTATTACTCTTCTTCTAATATTTTGCTAATAATTTCAAACATATATATTTAGTAGGAAGGAGAATTTCGGATTTTTTTATGTGCAATTATATACTTAGATTTTAAAATTTTATTAGATTAGTTGATTTTAGTTTGGATTTTTTCAATTTTTAGTACATTTGTGTTGTAATAATTTGATTCTACTTATTCAAATATTTATTTATATTGGTAACTGAATTATAATAGTTTGATTCTACTGATTCGCAATATGTATTTGTGATTGTAATGTAACCATAAACTTCAAATTTCATGCTCTATTTATGTAAATGATACATGTCAAGTTTAGTATAAATTAAAAATTTATAACTATTTATTAATACAGATAATATTTTAGATCAATATGATAGAGATATTAGATTGTTTCAAAAATTTATATGCTTGATAAGTACAAATATCTTAATTAATTCAATAATTAAATTATTAAAATATTAATCTGAAAGTGGAGCTGCCTTAAAAAAATATAATTTTTTTTTTGGCAAAAAAGGAAAAAAATGAAAAAGAGGTTATCCTTCCAATAAAACGGTATGACCAAACTTTTAAATATTATAAGGAAAAAAAAAACATGGCAATGGGGTCTATATCTCTATATATACCTATCCATGCATTTCCAAGCTCCACAACTTCAATAAACTCTCTCATTTTCAACATTCCTAATGGCAACCTTCAAGCTTTTCTTCACCCTTTGCCTTCATGCTTTCTTCTTGATTCCCAGTTCCGGAATCCGATTGTTCCCATCTCATCCATTTTCGATCTCCGATCAAACATCGAAAGATCAAAAACTAGAGCTAAACATCGAATTCAAGAAATTTTCGGTCACCACACAGTTATCATCATTGGCGGTCAGAGGTAACGAAGGAGCCGAATCCGAGCAGTTTCGAAGCAATAGCAGGCATACATTAATGAAAGAAGCAAGAGAAGCCATTAAAGCAAGCATTGAAAGAAATGCTGGGAATCCATTGGAGTCTAAAAGATTAAGTCCAGGGGGACCTGACCCACATCATCACTAATCAATGATAATCAAATCATACCATTTTTTTTTGGTAGGTGCCGGTGATTTACACCATAAAAAGAGAAACTGTATTTTTGCATACGTTTTCTGGATTATAGAGTGTAGATCATTTGGTATTTTTCTTCCATCATCACCATTAAAGTTCAGAGATGAACTTTTCCTTTTCTTATTTAATCTTTATATCCATCATTTTCAAAGTACCATCAACTTTCTGCAGTTCTTTTTCTTTTTAATGTTATAACTAAGTGGGCTCCATTAATCAGATAAAGTTTTTTTTTTTTTCCTAAATTTTTCTTCCTTAACCATTTTTAAGATGGTGGGTCCTTAGGCCATCTCCATTGCACTTGAATATCAACAAAATATTGACATGATCCATATCTGACATTCACCTACAAACTTAAGTGATATAGCTATGAAATGCATTCATATGTTGGTGTTAGCTACATTGCTCTGTTTCATTCCTCACCACCAGCAAAGAGAGTACTATCCTACTGTCACCTGATTCCGGCGAATAACAAATACAAATATGTGTATGATATGATTTTTTTTTTCATATATTTAAGTTAGTAAGGACGAAGTTAAAAAATTATGTTGGAGATAATTTTTTGAGAGTTAAATGCAACTTTACCTTAATGTTATTATACAATTTTATGAAATCGTAAAGGGCTAAAAGATGACTTACCATTCTGGGGTGAAGGCCTTTGCCACGTCTTCGCCCCTCAATACTAGGACACAATTTCAGTCTCGAAATTCAAACCATAGTATGTGCGAAGAATGTACATGATTATGAAAATAACCACACACAAAAATTTCTCATAAATGAGTACTTTTTTAAGTTATAATATCAGGAGTAAATTGTATCTGATGTTAAGTTTATGTCTTGTTTACTCAACTTTAAAAAGTTATAAAATAGTTATTGAGTTATTTGAAAATTTTTATTTAGGTTATTGGGTTGTTAAAATCATTGTTTTATGGTCTTCTCTGTTTACAATGTCTGCGCGCACCGATCGAAAGCTCTTATCCCCTTCTCTTTTACAGTTTAAATTTTTTTTCATGAAACAACAAACTGAAATCCAAATAGTTTTTTCCTCCAATCTTTACATCAACTGTTATATCGACTTGGATCTATGATATCTTTTTCATTAAAAAGGATATTGGAATTGAAATAAAACAACATAAACATTTTAATATTGATGTGATGGGATTTAAAATGTGGAAACGTTGCTATGTGCATTGTACTATTTCAGCAATAGGAACCACCATTAAGTCCAGACCCATATGTATATATGAATTTATACATATCAAAACAAAGAACTAAATAAAGAAGTTTCACTTTTTTTTTTGAGGATTTTAGATTCAGTAAGGTCATCATGAATCCAAATTAAGAATAACTTTTGACTTTATGAGAAAAATAAAGCAATTATAAATTGAACTTACCTAGTAGACCTAGTAAGTTTAGGGTAAGATGCGTCATGTGCTATGAACACATACAGAAGTAAGTGAAATATGATGTTGAATATAATATGATTTTCCTTTTTAAAAGAAAGGAAGATAAACGCGCTTTAACGTGTTTGAATTCACTTATCCTCCTACGTTAATAATAATACTGATTCTAACCGAACTAATATTCATTCCATAATAACATTAGTTTGTTAATATTTCCATGCTATGTTAATTTATATCTAGCATGGATTACCATGAATTCAACAAATTAATTAAAACTTTAAAAATAAATAAAAAGAAGAAAGTGGGGTTTAAGTGTGGGATAATACTAAAGAAATGATGAAGATAGAAATTAACATGCAAGTCGGCTGAATTGAACTGACCAGATGCATGAAAGCGGCAAAACAATAATTCTTTTCTTATGAGATTTCATCATTTGATTGAAGGTGACAAATGTACATATAAAAATGTGTGTATTTTCCTTTATGTTGGTATTATATTCATGCATATATCCTTATCATATCATATAATATTTTATTTACGTTTTTGTATAATATTTCGCTTTAAGCATGTTCTTCAAATTTAAAACTAGAAATGGCTAAACACTGGTATGGAAGAACACAAACTATCGAATCCAATTAGGTAACTTCCACATGACCTTGTCTTTATCAACGCTACTAAAGCGACAATTATCAACACTTACTTTATTCTCTTTTTGAGAGGAAATTATATTTTCAGTAATATTGACGGCTTCCAAACGTAGGGCCTAAATTAAGACTACTTTGGTAAATACACAAGCGATGTGATTAGTTTCGATAAGATTTTAAAAAAATAGTGCTATAAAATTAATTATTATAGTAATAATGAGACATATTTTTAATTTCAATAAGAATTATATAGTTAGTGGATTCAAATATTTTGATTATGAATCCGCATCTATTCTTTGAATAAAGCAATTTGGATTTTGATAATGGATATCTAAAGTATTTATATGTATATGTTCCGAATCTACGGTAGACAACAAATTTAAAATCTGAAATTGAATAATATTTGAATCCACACTAATCAAATCCGCAAAAAATAAATTTGTTGTCTAGAAATATCTGAATTCGTATTTTGAATTGTTATGCCTAGTATAAACGAGTCGAGAGTTGTAGGTTTGAAGATTCGAACCATCACTTTACTTTTAAAATTTGAATTTCAATTGAAATAAAAAAAATTTTGAATTTATGTGATTCAATTAATGTATATTATACATAAACACCTCACTCGAGTATTTCACAAGGTCAATTACTTTAATTAAGTAGAGATGGCAAAACCTCGATTGTTCTGTGGCTTATCTACTTTGAATTGAGCAATTTTTTGTAAAGGGTGTATGTGAGGCAAGGCAAATGGGTTTTTTTTGGACAAGGTGTATAAAGCATTCATGGTAATTGCTTGTTCTACTATGCTCTGTTTGCTATATAAAATTATTGTTTTAGTTTTGTTTATGTATAACTATTAAAAGGGTCAAAATATGAAAAAGAAAATATTATAGAAAAAAAACCTTATGTTTTATGTTTAATTTTTTTTGAAGATTTATTTGGAAATATTTATTTTCCTTTAAAAAAACGAAAATGTTAAAAATAACTAGCAAAAATCAAATTGAGGTCGGATGAGATGGGATGGGATGGGGATGGATGTAACAACCTGAAAGTCAGTGGTGTCCAAAAAAATATGGTTTTGAGACCCTATTTTCGTAAATCGAGCTCGTAAATATTAAATAGAGATATTTGCAGAGTTATTATATAAGTGAATTATATTTTAGATATTCAATTTAGCCAAATTATGGTTAATTAGGGCTTAGGGATCAATTTGTAAAGTCCAATCGGTATAGATTTTTAATTAGAAAATAGCTTGAGGACTCCTCACAAGACCAAACGCCATTGAAGGGAGTTCAAGTTTTTCAAGCTTTTAACTTCATAATTAGGTATGGAAATTAAGTCATTTTCTTGTAATTTTTATATTTTTGATGTCATGGGAGTTTAATTTAGCTAGCCCATGTATCAATTTGTAAATCTATTAAGTTTTGAAAGATGCAATTGTTGAGAATTGGAGGTTTTAGGTGTTAAATTAATAGATTATAAGCTTGGATTTGAAAATGGATTAAATTGCAAATTTTAATTGATAGTTTCCTACATTATGGACCAAATTGAATAAAATGTAAAATTGGCTATAGAAATAAGAAATAGGAGGTCCCTAATGAGTAATAGTGAATTTGGAATTCAACTTGAAGCTTTAAATTGAAAGTTATGTTAGTTCTGATTTTAGGAACTAAATTGAATAGATTGAATAAATTGTAAAAATTTAATCAATTGATAATTTATTGTGAATTGGCTGATTATTGATACTGTCATATGTCCTATGTTAATCTGTAACTATCATTGACCCAAATTCATTTAGAGGGAAAAGAAAATCCAAAGCCTTCGACGAGTAGCTCGAAATTTCCACTTGTATTTCTATAATTCGAGACTCATTTAATTATTGTATATTCATTTTATTTTACATCATATATTAATACCAATAATTACACTTACCAATAATTACACTTACCAATAATTACAATAAGACTTTCAATATTAATTTCATAATTTCACTTACCAATCCTTACCGAATTTGAGAACGACTTACGAATATGAGTACATCATATTCAGAAGCCCAAAGGCTGCACAGAAGCACATAGGTGCTAAGAGAAACCCATAAGGATTGAACGGGAGCTCAAAAGTGCTGAACGAAAACCCATTAGGGTTAAACAAAAGCTCAAAAGAGATGAACGGAAACCCATTAAGGTTAATCGGAAACTCATATGAGTTAAACAGAAGCTCGTGAGAGCTAAATGGAAAGTAAACACGAAAGTAAGCAACAAATGCTGAACTTCGGTTTACTTGGGTAATTTGCCGTCAATTCTTCCTTTACTATCTTTCGCCACAGAACGATTGTACTCAATCCCGCGTTCCACTCGTTTTGAATATTCAATTCAATTTCATAATTTTAACAATATTTTTTTTATTTTCAACAATAGATATGAATAAATACATAATATCATTCATCAATTTAATATATAAACATTAAAGTTTAACCATACGAACTTACCTAAATTAAATTATAAAATTTGTAGTAATTCAAGGACTATTTTTCCAATTTTCCTTTTTCACGATTGTCTACGGGCTCTTGATACGGAGATAGAGCTAAAATATAAAAACTAGCTTTAAGAGCTCTTATGACTATTTTTAGCTGAGAATTGAAGAAGAATATTCTTTAGATTTCAATTTATTTAAGTTTAATTTCATAAAATTTAAAATTAGTTCACATTGTTTTATTATTTTTTAACTCTTACGCCGCCTCAGCCATTTCTTTGTGGCTTATTTACTCTTTAAGTCCTTCCTATTTACCATTTAAGTCATTTAATTACTATTTCTTTTAATTAGTAAGTTTTGCATTTTTTTTAATTTAGACCTATTTAATTAATTAACTATCAAAACGTTAAAATTTTCTAACGAAACTTTAATACTACCTTAATGACACTTCGTAAATATTTATAAAAATATTTACGGCTCGGTTTATAAAGTCGAGGTCTCGATACCTCGTTTTCTAAACCACTTAACCAATTAAATCCTTATTAAACACAAATTACTAATTCAAAAATCTTCCTAAAACCACGTTTGACTCGTAAATACTAAATAATAAAATTTATGAGCTTACTCGTCGGATTTGGTGGTCCCGTACCACTGTTTTCGACTCCACTGAAAATCAGGTTGTTACAGAGATGTTATTGTTGCAGCTTGTAATCGACATCTCTAAAAGGGATCCTATCAACAACGTCATTCGTTGCTTTTCAATTTTGAAAGGTATATTTTCAACCTTTGTTTCAACCCGATTCGTTCCATGTACATGGATCCTTGGTTGACGATCGTTGGAATAATATTTTTGCTGTGCCATGGAATGTACCGGCGATCCAACAGTTCTAATCAATCCCCTTTAGCCCCTAAACAGTTCTTTTAAGCCGCTCAAAACAATTCCTAGATCCACCGTCGTGAGTGATGTTTGTCGCCCCTAGGAACTCCTTTTGTTGGTTGCCAATTTGAGCCATTATTTGCTTATTGGTGTTGTGGTTCCAGCCCTCTTTTTCTTAGTTTTACATGCCTAAAAATAATCCCTAATCTGCCCCTAAATCTTTCTTTTGGTGCCATACAAAAATAACCCTTGTTGTGGTCGATTATGGTATATTTTCAACCTTTGTTTCAACCCGATTCGTTCCATGTACATGGATCCTTGGTTGACGATCGTTGGAATAATATTTTTGCTGTGCCATGGAATGTACCGGCGATCCAACAGTTCTAATCAATCCCCTTTAGCCCTAAACAGTTCTTTTAAGCCGCTCAAAACAATTCCTAGATCCACCGTCGTGAGTGATGTTTGTCGCCCCTAGGAACTCCTTTTGTTGGTTGCCAATTTGAGCCATTATTTGCTTATTGGTGTTGTGGTTCCAGCCCTCTTTTTCTTAGTTTTACATGCCTAAAAATAATCCCTAATCTGCCCCTAAATCTTTCTTTTGGTGCCATACAAAAATAACCCTTGTTGTGGTCGATTATGGTGGTGTGTCATCCTTAGAACCACCATTATGGGGTGTTGGTTTTTCTTCTTTTTGCCGCTTCTCCAACAAGGTTAAGATTTATATTTCTTCACTCTAATCAGCCTCTGATCTTATTTTTTATAGGAGTATTCGATTCCAATAGTTTGGAAACTCGAATTTGATTAATTAAGAAGCGTAAGTGCAGTTGGTTGCAAGGAAGTGTGTAGTTTTGTTTTCATTTAGAAGGGGATGTGTTGGGCGGTTGTTTTAGGGTTTATATTCATTTTAAGTTACTAAATTTTAGTATTATTTTAAAGGTTGGTGTTGATCTGAATGTCCTGGACCAATATTGAGGTCAGTTATCGTTCGTGCCCTCGTTTCGCATCAAATCAATATGAGTCGTCGTAGAGATCTTGATATAACCTATCATAATCTTCGTATCATCACATATCCCATACAAGCGTGCATATGACTCTATTGGCATGTTAACCGTATGCTAACATTTTACTAAATTTGTATGGGCAACTATCATATATATTAACATTTTCATACCTTGTATCATTCACATTTGCATATCATACCCTATAATCGGTAGGCTTAAATGAATATATAAAATTTTAAAAAATGAAAAATATATAAAATTATTAAATATTATATTAAAGTAATATAAATATTTTTCAAAAAAATTAGCAGACCTAAATGGGCTTGGATTAGTCATTGAAAAATATGGACGAGCTTAGATAAAATTTTAGGCTCATATTCTGAGTCGGATTTGACTTGGGCAAGCATAAAGTGTATTAGTATCATGCTTAAACCCGACTCGACCCATGAACCGCCTAAGGTAACGATATGAAGAAAGCCATCAGATTGATTGAACCTCGAACCAGTACAAATCAGTTGCATCGACTGAAAAACTGATTGAATCGACGGTTGAATCAATTTTTTTTGTTATTTTTTAGATATTTTTAATATGTTTTAAATATTATTAATTCATCAAAAAAATTAAACTGATGAACAGATAATCTAATTAATTCAACTACAAATTGAATTCTAAAAACATTAATTATAAGAAAACATTCCCTACTCACTAGGTTCCAGTATCTTTACGTTTCTATCAATGAAGTTAAATTCTAACCTAATAAGCCTCACCGCAAGAATATTCTAGGAAACCAAATTTATAAGCAGCCAGACTTTGTCGATGAAGTCAAAAAGTTATGTTCTTTCTTCTAAAAGAATAATTATATTTTTGTAAATTTATTTTTTTAATTAAATTTATTATTAATTTAAAAAAAAAGTTAAATCACCTATTTTAATAACATTAATTTTTTAATGATGTTAATATGATAATCCACATAGTGGTTTGTGTGTACTTTATATTGATATGACATAATTTATCTTATATGTTACATCAACAAATAATTTAAAATTTATAAAAATATTCATAAAATTAAAAATTCAAATATAAATATAAATATAAAAAAATCATAAAAAAAAATCAAGTGCACATGGATTGTCATGTGTGCTGTCATGTTTAAAAAATTTAACATTTTAGTCAGTATTTCAACTAAAACAATAATTCGACTCTTTTTAAAAGGTTGATTAAATTCAACTCTTTTTAAAATGTTAGTTCATGCATTATCAATTATTCAAAGAAGTGAAAGTGGACTTCTTTCTTAGATATTTGGATCAAATTTAAATTTTGAAGTCAATATTATTAGGAGAGCTTTACATGAATATCATTCCTAATCTGAACAAAATTAAGCTTAGACCGTAAAACGGATGTGAAAAATTGTGATTATAAAAAAAATTGAACAAATAAAATGCTTTGGTAAAATGGGATTAATTTTTTTAAAAAAATTCCAACTCCAAACTAAATGATGAAATTGTTTGGAGGTATTGTTGTGTAGAGTACTTGTGAAATCTACCTAAAAATTAAACAAAGAATCTTTCAAGCTTCTACATTTTGACAACTATGAGATTTTGAAGGCAAAATATGATTTAATTTCCTGTACTCGACAACAAAAATTCTGGGTTTGGGATTTCCAAAGGATTAGATGTTGAGAATCTTATGAAAACAAAGGTTGGCTATTTGAATCTTCCTTCTCTATTATCCAAATATTCAGGTGTTTGTCACTTTTTCCTTCTTTCATCAATATTCCACATAATTGTGTACCTTTTGCCTTTTGAAGTTTCAACAAAAACAACCCAAAGGATTTCAATAATTTACACAATTGTACCTTTTTCCATTTTGTCAAAGCAGAAAACGACCCAAAGGAGATCATATTCATTAGCATGATAACATGAATGCCAATTCCCTACCCTCCTACCTTTTTGGTGTTGGAAAGTTTTTGTTTAATAGACTCACATATTATTATAATGGGTTAATGTGTAAATATGTTAGCTAAAAATTGAAATTTGTCATAATATTTTAGTTTTATTGATATTTGTTTTTATACTTTTCAACTCAAGTTATACTTGTCACTCTATTTTTAACTTTATGTTGAATTTTATCACTTCACTTTTGCTTGTGTGAATTTTGAAATTAAAGTTTGATTATGTTATTATATTTTACTATTCATTTTTTATTTTAAATAATTTGAAGAAAAATTTAATAAAAATATTTTTTAAATATTTTACTTATATAATTAACGATAATAATTTTATTAATAAAATGTTAAAGAATAATAAAAACTCTTATTTATAAAAATAAAATATCTTTTTTTTTTAATTTTTTAAGTCTTTCATCAAATGAAAACTAGAAGTTATTAATTTATTAATTTTTAGTTCTTCTATAAATTAATTTATTGTTAACTATTAAAATAAAATATTAAAATAATATTTTTCCCTTAAACCATCAATATCAATATCAAATTATAAATTTTAATAAAAAAATAAAAGTTGGTGGCAAATTTTAGTAAAATTCAAAGTTTAATGACAATTTTCAGTCATATAAAAGTTTAATGGTAAATTTACCAATATTTTTAAGTATAATGACGAATATCAATCATAATAAAATGTAGAGGCAAATTTAAATGTTCACTTATAGTAAGGTGGCAAATTTGCACCATAACCCTATAATATAATTTTATATAAGTTCGGTGTCAATTACAGGAGTCTAATTATCTAACTTAATAAAGTATTAATTATATTAGATTATGTGATATCCACGATGTGAGTGAAAGAAAAAATATATATATTATCTTTAAAATTAAAATTGTTAACATTTTTTTGGATAGTGGTTCAGACTTCTTTATTGTCACCTTAAGTTCCAAAGGTTAAAACTTTAGTACAAACATTAGTACAAATGAACATGTAAATATACTTTTTGGTTTGGTATGTGTGCAAATCCAATAATACTTTAGCTATGGGCCTATAATAGAAGTGTTAACCTAAACAATTTCAAGGTTATGGTACCTTAGTCAATTACATATTGTAATACCCTTACCCGATTCGATGACTATCATGAATAAGTGATGTCATATTGACTCATTCTTTGCATTTACAAATTTTTTTTTAATAAAGTCATCATTTGAACTAGTTGGTAAAATCCTTTAAATCAATTCTCAACATTTATAAAGCTTTAAACCCATTTTAAAATCATATTAAACCATATTCTAGGTATTTCGACATGGAAAATGCATAAAACGAACGTTTGGTGACCCAAAATGTCAAAAAATACAAGTTGTATATGAATAATGGAGCATGTCTTGAGACATGCCTGGCATGTCTCAAAGACTTTGAGCTATATGTCTTGAGACAGTGATCAAGATTGTTTACTTCAAACTTTTCTATCTCAAGATAAAAGTCTATGCTCGAGACTTTGGACCCTTGAAGAAAAAAAGTGAGTTTCTGAACTTATTTGTCTCTCAAGACTTAAGTGTCATGTCTCGAGTCTAAGGTGTACTAAACTCAAAATTAGTTCAAAAACACTTCAGAACATCCCCTATCATCCTCATATCAATTCCAATCATAACAAGACCTTTTTAAACCTTAAAGAACATCACATTATTATTTGAAACATCATATGATCAATAAAGACACATTTATAAATAACTTAATAAACACTCAATACATTACTCACTATAAATCCATACAATCCATGAACTTGCCACTCTAGAGCCCTTAGATGATACCAAGGAATTGACCTTGCATTTTTGAGAGGGTGCGATGTGATCCAATTGATATAGCCAAGTCCGAATGCTTTCTCAAAATAAACCTTTCACCTACACGTTTAAACAATTAACATGTTAAGCTCGATGGGTTTAGTAAGTACACAAGAATTCTCTACTTAACCTTTTCTTAAGCTTATGACAGATCTTTTATAAATAAGGAATTATGGTTTGAAATTATATCATTTACTTAATCATTTAACTTATAACTTCTTTTTTGAATTATATACTTATTCAATCACTTTAGCTAAATCTTACACCATTTCACAATTTCTTCTTATCAATTTACTTTCCTCATTAAACGGTTGTTAAGTATCAAACTAAGTTATTCTATCTAGGCATAATAAAAAATATAGCCCATAATGATTACTCACTTTGTCATTATGGCATTTATTCTTTTTTTAGATCATTTTTACCCACAAACTTTAAATTTTAGTCAATTTGTTTACTTTTAGATGGAAAATTTAACTAAACTATTAAAATTTTAATGGTATTGATGTGACCACTAGCGTGACAGTCCACATATAATTCATAAAAATTTAAAAAATTAATAAAAAGTAATTAGCAAATTTAAAAAACTTCATAAAAACTTTTAACAAATTTATCCATATTAGCAGTGATATATACGTAAAATGCCACGTGAGTTGCCATGCCAATGTCATTAAAACTTTAATAGTTCAATCAGTTTTTCCGTTAAAAAGCAAGCAATTTAACTAAATTTCAAAAGTTGAGGGGCTAAATGAAACCCCCCCCAAAAAAAAGACCAAAATGAAAAAATGAGTAAAAGTTATGTGCTAAATTTATGTTTATGCATTCTATCTATTAACTCCATCATTTTATGATGATCAAATTTAAACCTTCCATCAATTCAATTTCATAACTCCAAATGCTTTTACTTATTTACAATTCATTACAAATCACTTTTGCTTCATAAAGCAAATTAGGAAATTTATTCTCATTAAATGTTTATTCATTCATTTATTGTTAAAGTTTAATTTCTTTAACCCTTAGTAACCTCAGTGAAATAAGACTCCAATATTTAGGATTACCTAATCAAACTTAACATATAGCAAAAGTAAAGATTGTAGGATAGTTGGCTACTATGTATGTAATTTGAGACAAAATTAAGGACGACGAGTGTAGTTTACCTCAAATATTTAAAATTAAATTACAAAAGTTATCAGATATACCCAGCAATGACTTTTTTTGTCATTACAGTAAAATTTGTGTAACTATAATTCAACCTTTCATAACAACTTTACACAATGGTAATTCCTATCTGGTTAAATCATGTCATAAGTCCTTGTGAAGAATATATAAAGGAGTTATGACAACTTTCTATTCGTGTAGTGATATATTTCAATTCCTTTAAATAAAATATCGATTTTGTGAAGAATATATAAGTGGAAGATGGTGTCATGGATATGGTAGCTATAGTTAGATTAATGGATCTGCTTTTCAAAGTAGACATCCAATATGCTATATAAAGTCCTTAATTTGCAGTATCTTATAGAAACTTCCAATGCTTCATGTGTTACTCACATAGATGTTATCCATATAGGATAACATGCAACACTTAATCGGATCTGACTTTCCTTCGATTCCACCAACAAACCTCAAACAGTTGCATCCGTGAAACCTTTGTGCAACACTTGAATTTTGTCTGCTATTTTCGAGATATAACAAGTTGTAAATACATTGTTATGACACATATATTGATTCTATCTGCAATTTCCATTATATTTTTGAGATATAAACGTTAGGTTGTAAAAATATCATGTAGAATTTTATATTAGGAATTAGATTATATTTTATATTTTTTACTTAGAAATAAGAAAATTAATCCATGTACGTTAGATCAAAGAGCAAACTAATTTTTTCTATTGAAATTTCATCTATTTTTACTGTTAAACACTAACGTGGTTGGCACATATTGATGTCCAGAATCCAAAATTTGCTCTTTAATCTTATATATGGAAATTAATTTTCCTAAATTTTTAATAGAGAAGACAAAATATGATCTGATTTTTCATACAAAACTTTTATAATACTATTAATCTTAGGACTCGTGATCTTAACATATCAAAATTCAATGATGAATGATGAAACTTGGACCATTAAACGTGAGTATAGTTGAGTAATCTTTGGACTATATCTATATATATTTGCAGATATACATGCATGTAATAAGATTCATATGTTGTCTTAGTCACTTATTTGTTCCCATGTAGACGAGATAAGCTGATGTGATGTATGACTCTATCTTCACTAATTAGTAGAATTCAAAGTTTATTTGATACTTTGCTCACAATTCTTACTCAAACCCTAAATTTTAAATATTATAAAATTCAATACAAAAATCATTACCCTCTCTTTCTGCCCATATTGTTGACCGGCATTAACATACCTAATATTGTTGTGTGTTTTCGTGAGTCTTTTCATGAACACCAATTTTTCTATTTACAAGGCATGATTTCTCGATTTGGTGTACTAAGATTAACTAAATCTTATGTAAATCGACACATATCATATTATAGGACCAACATGAATCTCCTTAATATAGATTAACCTGCATGATAATATGAACCCATATAAATAAACTATACAAAAATAATAGGATCGTGTCATACCAACACCATAACAACCCTCAATTCCAAGTAACATAAGTTTCAGATCCCATCTATAAACTAATGAATTGTGCATGCTTGACCACAGTCCACAAACAGATTAAAGAAGGTATATTTTCGATATAGGTATACAGGTTTTCCTTCCACTGATAGAAAAAGCTTAGAAGCAGACAAATGGAGTATGAGTCAATCACTGTGACTCTGTCATATCGTTCATAGTTTGAGATAGGCACTAGAGGACAAGAACGACTAGATTTTCAAGTCGCCACAACCGAAATGTAATTCAGAAAAATCATTATAATATCGTATATTTGTATTAAAATATATTGGTGTTGATATATTTGATGTATAATTTTTAATATAGTATTTAAAATATATATAATATATATGAATAATATTTATAAATATTTAATAAATTTTAACTATAAAATATTTAACAATGAAGTTTGCATATATAATCCATCCTTCAACAAATCTAAAATAAATCATCACATAAATTAGTAAATTTATTTCTAGAAAAAAATTCAAAAATCAGACTAATGATTGCTAATCATCGATTTCCTTGATCCATCCAGTTTAATTAAATAAATTATTGAAATTTTAAAAAAATAAAAAAATCCGATTCAACCAGCAATATATAAATACAAACACATTAAAATAATAAAGCCTTGTTCAAGTAGTCGTTTAAGTTTATAGAATAGAGCCAGCCCAAATTTAATTATCATACTGAATTGAACTTTGCAGTGCAACTAAGGGTTGGAAATGAATAAAGGTAATGGGGATTGATGCAGAACCATTCAAGCAAAATGGGCTCAAAAATAATGGTTCTTGCTTGATTCTTGAAACCCAAATCTATTTATCCAACTCATATAACGATATGCTCCTATCAGAGATTACCTCTGTTTTATAGAGAATTACAGTTTTCTGCCACATTCAAGCTCATTGATCACTTGTTGAAACAGCCATTAATTGATCTGCAGCTCATAGTAAAGAATCTAGGTTGTCTCACAACAATGCTTGATTGGTTGGTGATTGCACCAGTTTAATGTTACAAAGCCCCTATACTAGTAGTATTCAGATTGCATTTTGCTTGTACCTACAGAGCAAATCTGACTCCTAGTTAAGGCTCTCATGGTACTTTTACCATTCTTACAGGTTTTCAGATGTTTATGTAATAACTTGGGACATGGCATTGCCTGAGGTAGAGAAATGGAAGCTTTTGATGATGATAAGATGAAATTTATCTGTGGATTAACACATTTTATTTCTGAAATGATTCAAGAAAAGATACAGTATTGAAGTATAAGAATAACAACTAAGTACATAATCAAATAGTATATTAAATCTTCATATACCTACATGAATTTCAGAAAAGAAAAAAAAAAGTTTAAGAAAATGAATGTTTTTTTAACAATCTGTGGGAAGAGGGTAGTGACAGAATCTATCATTCTTCATACATAGAAAGAACCTTTCATAAGCATCCGCCATTTTAGTAGCAGTAAACATTGATAATGCATGTTGTCTACAAGCAATCCCTTTGTTCTTCAACACTTTTGCCCCATCTTTTATCACTGATTTCAATGCTTCAACAAAGGACTCTACATTGGGTGAAAATGTGTATCCATAACTTTGGTTCACAACTACTGACCCAACTATGCTAGGATAATTTGGTGTCAAAACTGGTTTCCCACAATGCATTGCTTCCATTAACGTAAGATCGAGCCCTTGAGGTCTTAAAGTCGGGTTTACAAACACGTTGATCGCGTTGTAGAACTCGGAAAGCTCTGAAGGCTCCAATGCACCTAAAACTTTCACATTTGAGCCTAACTCTGCATATCTTTTCCCCCATGGACCAGATCCTGCAACAAGTAGATAAACACCAGTGTATGTTTTGGTAATCTTTGAGAAAGCTTCATGTAGAAGTGGATGGCCTTTGTCTCTAACTAAACGTCCGGCAACCCCCATTACGATGCTTGCATTTATGGGGATACCGTGCTTTTTCCGGAACCTTGTGCCGGATTCAGGATCATGAATAAATTTGGTCTCATCAACACCATTAAGTATCACATGGACATTCCTTTGAGGGAGTTGATAGATGTTAACTAGTACTTCACCAGCACTCTTGCTGATACATATATGTTGCGTATAGCTCGGGAAAAACCGGATTTCATCGACTAATCTCGGCATTGCTTCGTGAAGTTCACTTACTGGTTTTGGTATTGTCTCCTGTGAGTTAAAAACAAGTTCTTCAAATAACTTTGAGTGCATAATTTCATACCAGATCCCATGCCAAGTTACTGCTACATGAGGCACCATTTTCGCACGCCAATGAGGCAAGGAAACGCTCTCGGTATGCACGTAATCAAACTGTCCATTAGCGTTTATTGTGTTGAATATCTCGAATGCTAATGAACAATTGACAGAACCATGATCATTGGCTGCAAAATATACATGGAGATTACCTTGATGGATGTCAATGTGAGGCTTTCGATCGGACGGCACGGTGAAGACGTGGATTTCATGGCCTTTAGCAGCTAAAGCTTGGTATAATGTTGCAGCATGACGCTCCATGCCACCAGGGGCAGCACCAATAGGCCATGTTTTGGAGAATACAGCAAGCTTAAGCTTCTCAAAATTGTTACCAAAACAAAGGCTATTCCATGGGAAGTTAGCATCTCTAAGATCACCATTGAATCCTGTCTCCATTATTGTCCTAGCCAATGGTTCAGAGCCATGCTTGATGGGTGAAATGAAAAGATAAAGCGAAGTAAAGAGGATGGTTACAGTTAAAATGGTGGAAAATCTATTAGAGAAACAAATTGAAGGAGAAGACGATGAAGAAGAGAATCTGGAGCTTTGGTGTTTAGAACCCATGGCTGCCTGCAGTTTTCAAGAAGAAAAGGTGATTTATGAGATTGAAAAATGTGGAATTGTGCATGATATTAATGCAAGGTACCATTAATGGTGGATCTATTCCGAGCTTTTGCAAGTTTTTATGCGGATGCACATGGGTGATACATGAGATTTTGTCAACGCCTGCTACACTGATTTCAAAGCTTGCAAGTGATGAAGTGAAGGATACTTCTGAATTTGTTTGTATATTTTAATGTCAAAAAAGCCTAATTTATTGCAATTTTAGATTCTCTATTATTTCTGTTTGTATTCCAAATTCCTCCCTATGGCTATCACTCTAAACATTGAATTGAGTATGGATTGCATTTCACTTTTTGCTATCTATAATATTTATAACAAGTGCTTAATTACAAAGGGCCTAAATTACACAAATTGTTGTTAAAGTATGCTTAATACTAAGCATACTTTAACTAAATTGTTAATATTTAATTTTATTTAGATAAAATATTAATTTTGGGAGTTGACTTCTTTTCCTGTCATTTGAATTAAGTTCGAATTTTGAAGTCAATATTATTAGGAGGGCTTTAGTTAAATATCACCCCAACCCATATAAGATTACATTCAAACTGATATCGTTGAGAAGGCTTTACTTAAATATCACCTCTAGTTTGAATATGATTATACTCAAGCCATAAAACGAATGAAGATACATGTGGTTTATAAAAAAAATTTAAACAAGTCTTTTATGGAAACAGTGCATCCACTTGAACCCTTAGTGATGAAAATAAAATTAATTAAACTCTTCTATATTGACAAATGAACATCCAAGTTCATTTGAATCTAGACATTATCAATCTAAGTTCATTCTATGCTTGATTATTTAAAAATCATAAAAATATAAATATATTGATAAAAATAATAAAAAAACTATAAAAATTTATGGAAACCATAAAAATAAATTTATAAAATTATAAAAATTGAAGAATTGGGTGTTGATGAAAAAATCTTAAGAAAAATCCTTTAAAGAAATCTTCATGTGAAATATTGGTATAAGGAGAATAATAGAATGACAACTCCGATGACACATTTGTAGTAATCAATGCAGTTTTTGCATTTGCTTTTCTCTCTTACAACTTCTTTGATGTAATGAATTTTCAGACTAAATCCTTGATAAAGTCTAATTATAAAGATTTAGATCTTGCAGACGATATCACCTCAGTAATCATTATTAGAATCAAGAAAAATTGATGCAAAAATAATGAATGAAGATGAATAGGAAATATTATCTGGCATGAACAGTAAATATTCTCTGACATGAACAGTAGAAATCTCTAACCGAAACAGTAAGATTCTCTGGTATGAATAGTAAATATTCTTTGTAGTTTGTATTTTTGTAATCAGAGAATATATTCTCTAAAAAGTTTCAATTATACAATGATGTAAGGGATTAAATTTCCCGTTTCAAATTATATAAAGAGATAATAACCCTATATAAAAGGCTAACAAATTTAGAATGAAAGGCACGACTTGAAATACTGAATACAGAGATCAAAACTCGTTTCTCTAATTTTGAAAGTCTTCAAAATTTAAAATTTAAAATTATTTTCTTTTTCAAAAATTTAATCTGACATACTTTCAAATTTCAATTTCAAAAATCAATCTCTTTAAGAATATCACAACATTAAAACTTTAATTCCCAGTTTTTACAAGATTTTATTTGAATAATTTTGAAGAGGGTAAACTATTTAATTAGTCCCTTAATTTTTATTATATTTTTATTTTCATCATCTAACTATTAAAATTTTTAATTTAATTACTAAATTTTTCAAATTAGTTTTTTTGGTCACTTGATGAGGCATTTTTCCCTAAGAGCCTTGAGCTTTTCTCCACTACCGTTCTGTCGATGTTGGTCACCAGTCATCGTTCGCGACATAACTACCACCAAAACAGTCCCCTTTCTCCCCTCTTTCTTCTTCTCAGTTTGGTTTCCCTTGAAACCCACTCAAAAATAATAAAAATCATGCCAAAGCTTCGTCCTTATCTTGGTCCAATCTCTGTCTGCGACCGTCGATGGGGTTGGTTTCGTCATAAGTTGTTCTTCTTCTTGAACAAGTGCTTCTCACTGTTGGGATTCTCTGACGGACACCTCGAACCCGTAAAATCCGACAAACCCCCAAAACAAAAAATAGAGGAGGCTACTTATTTTCAAACTCCCTTAATTCTTCAGCGCTATAGCATCTTCCTCTAAATGCCAACGGCAGGAGGAGAAGAGAATTATAACTCGATTCCATGTTGATCAGACGATTGACCTTGCACATCGAAATCATTTTCCTTTGGATTTTGGGTTGAAGCTCTGTAAGTTTTAAAGAGGGTTTCGAAAAATCTAAACCAATAGAGTGGTAGAGAACGATGAGACGAGTTCGTCAATACCTAGAGTGACCAAAGAAGATTCCAAAGAACAACGATTCCGACGACGGCGGCGGCTGCAAGATATGGGGAAGAAACCAAAATGTTTTTTTTAAGGAAAGAAAAAGAAATAAATGCCACATCATCACGGTGTTAAAATTTTTAACACAGTGACTAAAAAAAACCAATTTAAAAGGTTTAGTGATGAAATTGGAATTTTTGATAATTGAGGGACCAAATTGCATTCAACATTTTAGGAGGGTTTTTTTTTTCAATTGAATTTTAGCTCGATTGGTATTGGTATTGACATTATTGTTGGTGCAAAAGGTTGTAGGTTCGAGCGTACTGAAATGTATTATTCTTCTTTCTATTTAAAGGTTAAGAAGGGATTATAAGTAGTTTTAGTCATTGTATAAAAAAATATTTTAATTTTTTAAATAAAAACCCCTTTTAATTTTCACTAACTTAATTTTTTAAACATATCGAGAACCCCAAAAAAATAAAAGCTATTAGATAATTTTTTTTCTTGAAAAATATAAAAAGTGATAAATGTTAATAACAACATTCTTTTTTTTATTTTATTATATTCCATTTAAGATTATATTATCATTTATCAAACAATTTAATTATATTTAGTATTTAATTTTAATTAAAATACCAGACAAAGTTTATAACTTAAATTCAGCACTTAATTTTTAGTTTATCAAACATAACATACTAAATATTCTAAATTTTTGTAAAAATAAAATAAAATAAAATTATGATTAAATTCTACTATTAGTCCTTGTGCTTTTTGAAATTAGTAGATTTAGCCATTGTACTTTAATTTGATCAATTTTAGTCTATGTATTTTTCAAATTGACCAATTTTAATCCCTATACATTTCATATTTTGAAATTGAAGTCCTAACGCAAACAGTCGTAGTTAAATTATTAGTTTTGTCTTATGCGTATAGTTATAGACCTAGTCTATTTTCTCTAATTAGATCATTTTAAATCCCTATATTTTTTGAATTTTAAAATATCAATTTTGACAAACATATTAGTTGTTAATCGATTAATTAGATTTTTAGTGAATAATATGGGAAATGATAAACTAACATGGTATTGCACATAGGATAAAATGTTTACCATGTCGAATTTTGAAAATAATAAAATTTAATTTAGTGAATTTAACAATTATAGTTTAGTAAGGACTGAAATTTCAAAATTTTGAAAAGCTTAGGGTATATAATATGAAATTAAATCCACGATTTTCGACCTAAAATTAAATTCAGGATAACCCTTTTATTATTAGCCAAATTGCATTATGGGTCCCATCTGACGTGGCAATACCCCCTGAACATTCTTTCTCTTTTCTCCCACTCGCTCTGTTCAGCGCGTGCAGACTCATCTTCCAGTCTCAGACTCGAGTCTTCTCCACTCTGAAAACAAACAAAAAGAACCCCGAAAAATCGTACGGATCCAATGCCCCTCCAAAATTCCCTCTTTTCAACCTTGTTAGGAAAAAACCCTAAACCCTAATTATCGATTTACCTTTTATCACTCTCATAAACCCTAATATTTCCGTACGATCCCAACATAACCCCCCCTTTTTTAAGCCGTTAACCTATCTCAATTAGGGTTTTACCAATTTTTTAATCTTATATGAATGGCTACGGGGCAAATTGAAGGTGAAGAAGCAAAGAACAATAAGGTTTATTCCAGGAAAAACCACAATAAACCCAAAAATTCCACTTTCATCCCTCAGCAAGCTCTTGCTACCACTACTACAACTGATGATAACAACTCTCAGCAGTTGCCACTCCAACCCTTCGATGCTGTGCCGTCTGATGATTCTTCTAGTCATCATAGGTTGCAGCAGGGTGTACGGAATGTTACCGATGGGGTTTCAACATCTGGGTATGTAAAATATGATAATCTTGTTAAGATTAGCTTGAATGTTTTGTCAAAGAATGAGGTGAGGGGTTTGAAGAGGAAGCTAGCTAGTGAATTTAAACAAGTTCGGGATTTAGTTAAGAAATTTGAAGGTAAAGAAAGTAGGCTTAGTGGGGGGTATGCGAATTCTCGGGCTTCGGGGAATGAGAATGTTGATCGAGGTGGTGGGTGTTTAGTTAGAGTGAACTCGGATGTCGGTTCTGTAGGATTGCCTAGTTCTAGGTCTTTTCATGGGTTACCTATGTCAATGGCAGAGCATGATCTTTGTAACGATGATGATGGTGGTGGAAGCGAGTTTGTGGAGATACAGAAGAGAAACCCGAAGGCAAATCCGTATTATAAGAATCCAGAGTTTGCTTTAGGGATGGAGAAGTTGAAGCCTAGGGAGAGTAATAAGAAGATGAAGCCGACTGTTGGGAAGAGTAACGGTGATCAAATGGGAGGTGGGATTGCATCGGAGAAGTTCTCAAATCGGTTGTTGAAGAGATGTAGTAATTTGTTGGGGAAGTTAATGAAACATAAGTTTGGTTGGGTGTTTAATAAACCGGTGGATGTGAAGGGACTTGGGTTGCATGATTATTGTTCAATTGTTAAGCATCCTATGGATTTGGGTACGGTGAAGACTAGGTTGAACAAGAATTGGTACAAGTCACCTAGGGAGTTTGCAGAGGATGTGAGACTAACTTTCAATAATGCAATGCTTTATAACCCAAAAGGACAGGATGTACATCTTATGGCAGAGAAATTGTTGGAGATATTTGAAGAAAACTGGGCAGCTATAGAGTCCGAGTATAATCTTAATAGGAGGTTTGAAAGGACTCACGACTATAGTTTGCCAACTCCCCCTTCAAGGAAAATTCTTGCTCTGGCTCCAGCTTCAGCTCCGATTCAAGCTCCTCCTACTTCATCGCTATCATTCGAAGCTAGGACTTTGGAGGGACCAGGATCCATGGCAATGCCCGATGATCCCAAGTCAAGAGATGTTGACTTGACTCCTACTGGTAGGATTGCAGTACCAAAGGAACCCAAGGCAAAGGATCCTGATAAGAGGGATATGACTTATGATGAGAAACAGAGACTTAGTGTAAACCTCCAGAACTTGCCTTCGGATAAACTTGATAGCATTGTCCAGATTATTAAGAAGAGGAACCCAGCACTTTTCCAGCAAGAAGATGAGATCGAGGTGGATATTGACAGTTTTGATCCAGAAACACTTTGGGAACTTGATAGATTTATGACCAACTATAAGAAGAGTTTGAGCAAACACAAGAGAAAAGCTGAAGTTGTACATCAAGCAAATGCTGGAAATGATCATGATATTCAGGAGACTGTAAGATGATGAACAAGTGATTTTGAAACAGCTAACTGTTTTCCCTGTTTTGAATTGTTGCTCACTGGAACATTTTGTTGTTATTCTTTTTGCAGAATCCGGAACCACCTACTAAAGAGGTACCAAAAGTAGCTGAAACAGGTAATTACCATGACCTACAAGAATTTGCTCGCTTTGGTCTATTCTTCACTTGTATGGTTCTGAAGAAGATGAAATGTTCTTGCATTCATTATCGAACTGGTTTGATTGTTAAGCAGTGGAGAGGATTGTTCCCACATCACCTTCAGTTCATGGAGAAAGGCTACAAAATAATCAGAGTGGATCAAGTAGTTCAAGCAGTTCTAGTAGTGCCTCTGGATCCTCATCAAGAGGTAAATACTAAAGTTTTTCCTTTTGTTTTGCTCTTACGACTTATGAGTGTATACTGTATATATGCCAGATTTTTCACGCTAATACTTTCTTGTTAGGATCTAACGCTAAAACTTTGTGCAGACTCTGACAGTGATAATTTATCCGGATAAGGTGACCCTGTCTTTGATGGACTTAACTGAGGTAGGGGATATTTTCTTGGCTAATGAACTAACTGAAAACTTTTCAGTTCTTATTTCCCACAAAAAGTTGTGCAATTTCTTGATGGTGCTAAGTTGAGTTGCATTTGAAATATATACCAAGACACCAGAGCACTTGGTTTCTGAAAATTAGTTCTTTGCTTCTGTGTAGAGCCTTTAATTGCTTTCCCTTGTTATAAGAGATGAAAAGGAACTCTAAGATACGATGAATCATTTGTTTTTAACCATTGTGTGCATGCTTCCCAGAGTTTGACATGCGTCGGAGTTAACCTATTTGCTCCTAGTTCCCCGTGTTGCTTTTGTAGATCATTTTAAGAAGGGAAGCTGACTCAAGATCATTACCAAGTAGAAACCAATAACTTCTAAAACTGCGACAAGAGTACCCTATCGAAATGCGTGAACAAATCCTGTTTGTCCTAACATATTGAAAGGGATGGATGTCAAGCAATGCATTTGTTTTTCATCACTAGGCTCACCAAAGCTGGATCATACAAACCTTATCCAATGGTAATCCTCTTTTCAAATAAATTGTAGTATTAATTATGGCTACTTTTGTTCATCTTTTTGGCTAGCCTTCATTCCTTTAGGATATCACACACAAGTTTTTAAAGACAAAGCATCAATTTCTCTTATTAAACATGTTATAAGCCAATATGAGGTTAAGGTGTTTTCAAATCCGGGTGATTTGACTGCAAAAAAGGATGGGCTGCAGAATAAATAAAAACACAAGCCAAAAAGCAGTTTCCCCAGAGCAAACGTGATTTCACAATTTATATAGTTAAATGAATGGAACACCCCACCTAAACTGGAAAAATAGATTTTTTTTTTAAAACCAAACCCTCCTTTGTAACAGGTCACTGGGAATTATTACTTGAAAACTTGATGGTATGTAGGGCCTATCCTATTCAGTAAAGCCGATGCTGCTTGCAGCATGAAATACAACAGTAACACAAAAAAAAAACTTTTTAAGAATTTCGGATTGGGCTAATGGAAGAAATCATAAGTAGTTCAGGTTTAATTCTGGTTGGCGAACTTGATCCCCTTCTCAATAGATGATTTAAGTTCTGGTTTGAGGCTCTCCAACCCTTCTTTCTCGTACTCAGAGAGAGGGCCTAACCCCAAAACTTCCTCCACACCGTTCTTTCCAAGCCTCACCTGCGAGCCAGACAGTGTAAGTGATCAAAATAAAGTGGAACCCTTTAAAAGCCTAATAGGATGGCAAAATGTATAAGGCTAATATCCTCGCAGTGGCTGTATGGTGGGAGCAAGTTTCAGTAGAGATCATGAATTCAAAACTCGGAGCTTTCCTTTCCATGAAGGTTAACAAAGTAGAGCACGGGTACCATTGAACAAATCAACTATATGAGCCGGGGAAAATTACCTTGGAAGCAAAGAAAGGGAGTTCAGTAACAGTTGACTGCACAAATGAGCACTCCACTACGTCGGGAACGCCATTCAGTCCCTTAAGGCAAGCATCAGCGAAAATGGCTCCAGCATAGCTGTGCAAAGAAACAACACAAATTCATCAGGCAAAAAGTAAACTAAAATTATACACTTCCATCTTTTGATTAGGAGAAAACCATTCAGTGAAGCAATAACCGATACTTACGCCATTGATAATGTTGCTGAACCCTTTCCAGCCTTGGCTTCCACAACTTCAGTGCCCCCATCTTGTGTCCTCTTTGTGAGAGCCTTGATATCCTCTTCAGGTAAATTGGCTTTTGGTGTGGCCTAAAAAGTTTAAAATGCCACTAAAAATCAGTAAAGGTGACTGATCAACAAGAAACTGTAATGAAAAAAATAATTGATATGAAATAAAATCCATGATTAAAGGCATAAAGGAACAAGGAAATACTTGAGAAAATAGTGGGAGAATGGTAATTCCAGCATGACCACCAACAACAGGGACATTAACATCTGCAAGCAAGTGAAGAAACTTAATCAACCAGCAAATCCCTCACATAATCAAAATACTCTTATGCTATGACTATTTTGCATGAGAGAGCGACAATATCTACTTCTAAAACATAAATCCTGAACCCCAGAAATCATTGATAAGCCTCAGAATTTGCTCTCTTTTTTAAAGAAAATAAGAGGTGAGGTGAGGTGAGGTGAGGAAAGGAGACGTAGTAAACAAACCTGCAACATTTACTTTAGCCTTCCCAGCATAGAAAGTCTTAGCCCGAACCACATCAAGGGTGGTTACACCAAACAACTTTCTTTCATCATATGTCCCTGCCTTCTTGAAAACCTCAGCTGCGATAGGAACAGTTGAATTGACAGGGTTGCTGATCATATTGACAAGTGCCTGTGCCACAAGTTTGTTTCATTAAAATATTCTAGCCTTATAGAAGCTCACAACAGAAAGCAAAATATATATACATGTATATCTTTGAAAGTAAGCAATATCTTTCAATTATCAAAGTTGTTTATTACATTTTACAAATCAAAGAGAAATGAGTGATGTTGGTAGATCAAACATAACTCATTACTAAATCAGATTCTAAAGTTCAGTTTTAGCTTCTCCAATCATTTCTATGGTTACCCCACCTTGGTAAGACAAGACTTTTAATAGTCATTAGACAAGAACTAGAACCAACACTAGTTAAATTCTTAGAAGCATCAAGGACCCTGATAAAATAAGTTTTCAAATTAAAAGAAAAGGACACTCACATTGGGGCAATATTTAGCAATTGCAGAACATAGACCCTTGACGATTCCGGCATTAATGTTGAAAAGATCATCACGAGTCATACCGGGCTTTCTAGGCACCCCGGCTGGAATGATGACAACATCACATCCCTCCAAAGCTTTCCCCAACTGCTCTTCACCTACATATCCGGCAACCTAAAGCAAATACAAGAAAGAATTAAATTGAGAAAAGAGCAAAGAAATATACAAATTAAGGCCCATAATATTATCAATTAGAATGCAGATCATAATCCTGAAGGAAGAATGACCATGTACAAAAACAGAGTAGTTTATTTGAATCAAATTAAAGATAGGGTGCATGATCAGGTATCAAAGACAACTGGGTAAATTGATGAAGTCGTAAATAGATTAACATATACACTTTGACACAGAAGAAAAACGTATAGCAAAGTCAGATTGAAAGGAATCAAAGAACTAAATCGTTATACTTAAACCACGTATACAAGATATTAGATCTATTCAAAACTTCACTACAGATACACATCCATACAGAATATCACATTTTAAAAGCAAAAAATAAGTTCTATTATCAGGTAAATACATGAAATAAAAATGAAAACCCAACATAAAACACCAAAATCAAGACAAAACCCATATCGTAAATAGCTTAAACTAACGCTGTGAACTAAAAACAAGGAAATTTTAATCTCATAAGCATACATTTTTAAATCAAGAAAAGAAATGAAGAGTTTTTTTCTTTAATATGGACCTCAGATCTAGAGTTGATGTGGCTGACATCAGCGGCAACACCGGGAGTGTTAGCGATATCATAGAGAGCCAGTTGAGAAACAAGAGGGTTAAGCTTCATGAGGAGAGCCAAGGGTTGGCCGATCCCTCCAGCTGCGCCCAAGACAGCGACTTTCCGTTCAGGTACGGCGGTTGCATATCCTCGTCGGAGGAGGCTCTTACCGGCGGCCGATCTAGCAACGGATCGAAACATTTTTGCAGTAGAGTGGGGAAAAATAGAAGAGATTTCTTTTGTGGTGAGGGTTTTGGGGGAGTCTGGTTTGATGGCTTCGAGGAGTAGTATTGGGGTTTTATTGTGTATTTATTAGTCAAGTTGAAAATAAAATAATATAAAAAATATTAATAAAAAATAAAAGCGTCTTTTTATTATTTCAAAAAAATCTTAAAACATGAACGTTATAATAGGTTAAGATGTAGACACGTAGCATTTAAAATGTTCCACAAAAAAAGCAATGTGATTCTAAAATAGACTTGTTCGTGAGTTAATTTATTCGAAGGTTAATCCGTAAAAAATAAATTTGTTTAAAATATGAATTGAATTTGAATTTGAATATTTAAATTTTAAATTGAGCTCGGCCAATTTAATTTCTAAATTTTTAATATATTATATTATATTTATTTTTTATATTATATTATTTATTACATAAAAATCAAATTTATAGTAACGTACAATGTTTTGATGTAAAGATTGAGAAAATGCTAATATGTATATATATAAAATTTTAATAAATAGAAATATATTAATTGCTAAATAGTAAATAAAAATAATAAAAATATATTTATAAATAATAAAGAATAATATGTTTGGGCTTTAAAATGAAATTTAAATTAGTTATTTACAAATATAAGCGAATTTGTTTAAAATTTTAAACCGATATTTTAGGTCTAATCAGGTTTAGGCAAGCATAAAGTGTATTAATATCATGCTTAAGCCTGGCTCGATCTTGCCCATAAACATTTTTAGTTAAAAAAGTATATAATTTAAGGTAAACTATAGAAATAATCAACCATAAAATATTATGTTTTAGTCAAACGCTATCAAATTATAACATTATGATCACCCACTTATTAATAATCTTACTATCTTAAGAGAGAAGTGACATGATATGGAGAAGTGACTTGTCACATTAAATTTTTATACCAATTTATCACCTTAAATGGAAATGTGACTTGCACAATAAATTTTTATACCAAATTATCACCTTAAAGTTGAGATAATAAAATTATGATGTCTCGTATGTATTTTTTAGATTTTATATAAAACAATTATTTTGTAAAATTGATACATTTTTTAAAACTGATTGGGGAGTAACATTAGCTCAAATAATCCTTTAATTATAGATAATATCAATAAATTAAATGATAAAATTATTTAAAATAAATTTTAAAAGTCATCCATGATGTATATAAACACTGCATCAAATATAAATTAATATTTTTATGATTTTTTTTTTAGTTTATGAAACATGTTGCATTTATACTGTGTTTTCTTAAACTATTTACAGGTAACCTTTTGCATAAAAAATTGTAAAATTCGGTTTTAAACTTTATTTTTAATTTTTTTTTTCTGCATGTAACAAAATTGAAACATTGAACCTCCTGAATTTGTGTAAACATTGAACCTTTTGCACATATATATATATGTATATATATGATCATTGTTCTAAACATTGGATTGGGAAATAGATGTCTGGCTGGCAAAGGTCATTGTTTTTTTTTTTTTTTAAATCAAAACAATCATGGGGAATAATTTTGATGATGGGTCTTTGTCATCATCTAAAAGCTGTCTCTCGTTTCATCAGATAGAACACAACCAAGCATTGACAACAGTGTTTTTTTTTTTGGTTTGTCAAAAGAACTAGTAACACTAGGGCCAGCTCCCTCCTATGATAATATCAATGTCTTAACCAACAAAATTTTACATTACCAGTAAAACACAATTAAAAACAATTGTTTTTAAGCTTTATGAACAACATCAATCACTTAATGTACTTGATCTCATATTACAACAAGTAATCAGTTCCTGAACTTACCAAAAAAAGATTAGGCAAAGAAGAAAAAACGAAGCGACCGGTTCGGTAACACTATATTCGGAGAAATACATACAATTCCTTCCATCTCTGGGGGGCAGAATATATCGGTATTCTTCCAATCCGAAGATGACTTTTTAAACAACGTTTAGCTGACGGGATCGATGCATGAAAATATCAGTAAGCCTTGAAGTGAATAGTGAAAGAAAGATTCAAGAGATTTTGGGAAAGCAAATAGTCCAAAAAAACCACACCTTATAGCAAAAAAGTTGGATGATAAGGATGTCTGATAAGAACAAAATGGAATCACATCAAATTGAAAGAATGAATTTAGCTCTTCACCTCTTGAGTACTCCTTATCCAGTCTAGAATATCTGAACAATCTTCGCGGTGGACAAAATGCCTTCATATTTATTAAAAAAAGAAGGAAATGGAAACAGTTATAGCCGATTCGTAAATCACGGATATGTTATATAATATAAAAAATGCAAGTGCGTGTTTACATGTCACTTGTGTATGAATACAAACATGTAAACTGAGAGATACATACAAAGCTTAATGTTCTTGAACGGTACCTGTTTTTAGCACGATAAGCCTTTAGTTCAGCAGCTTCTCGTTTGTTTAACATATATTTCTTCATTTGAAGTGATTCAGGCACATGTAGAGTTCCACTTTGGTCATTGTATACATTGTAAATGAAGTTAAGCACCTTATCCTGAAAATTGACCTCTAAGAATTTAGTATTGTAGGGCCAAAAGGATTTCAACTAAACCATTTAAGCATAATGTTCAGTGCTTGGAAGCTGCAATCTAGAGTCACATAAATACAGGACCAAAAATTTTATTCTAAAAGGCATTCTGGAAAGGAAAAATAGAACATCTTTGTGAATCACTTAGCATGATGATGCCGCTCAATGGCATGAATGCTGGAGCGGCTCCTAGAGGTTATAGGCATGTCATGAACTTTTTAGGTGAGTTAAGTAGACAAGCACCGGGAGGTAAAGGGTAGATCAGGAATTTCAAAGAAATCAATTAGCGTAATTGTTTAACCATCTACGATAATCATTACAAAGTAAGACTTCATTAAACAACATAAAGAAAGAAAGGTAGAAGTGAGATACCAGTGGTCTAGAAGCATTCAGCCAGTGATAAATATGCTCGTTTCGGAACCAAGTTACTTGTCTTTTCGCAAAATTCCTGCAAAACAGATTAAGGGCAGCTGGATTCAAATCTGCAGGATACATTTTTTAAAGTAAGTAATATATGATGGCTGTTTGATGTATGAATAGATGAAGCAAACTAGTTTCAATCCATGAAAAGATAAATCTAATTAGTTTTACCTAATTTAAAGCCGCAACAACTTAAACGTTGGAAAACCAAAAAGTAGAATATGGCATTCGGAAACAAATTCAAATTTGCAAGGCAAAGTAAATAAATATAGCTCCAGAAGTTATAAATATGATACCTAGACGCTTTCTGAAATTCGGATAAAAAATAATAGAAGTCCCTAGTGGAACTCATGTCCCCTTGTTCCCTACAGTGCAGTAGGTATTCCATTGCCTGAAATCATTTTATCAAACAAAAAAGGAAAAAAACTTCAGCAAAACAAGTAAAGAACTGAATAAGGGCATAATCATTTTTAAAAACCAGCATTCATATATGGAGACTTAACCAGAAATCTATTAAGATGTTAAAGTTGCAAGGCTGCAGCTATATTACAAGCAAATACATTCATGACTTGAAGACATAAATGCGAGACAGAGTTAATTGTTGGAAGTTGGAACACTAGGAAGGATGTATACGCAACCACTGAGTTGGTAACTACAAGCATTTGCCTTGTCCGGACTGCTAGTTTCAAAAAATTTGGCTTCAACTTTGATTGTCTTTTCCTTTTTCACTAATTTTAATTTAATTTCACTTGAAATCAATTGGAAGAAAACCGATAGATTTTGTCTTGTTAAATTATAAGGAATGGTGTAGGACACCGGATAAATTCACAAAACTTATTCTATGGCAGAAGAAATGAAAAGGTACAATTTGTTTGCACATCGTAAAATTAATTATTATGTAAAAGGAGGGGGTATAAAATTATACCTGTCTATAACCAATTGCTCGAGTTGCAGAGTTTGAATTTGGAAGAAGACCCGTCTCCAGAAGCCATCTAGCCTCGGACAAAATACCATCTGTTATATCATTGAAGCCAAGCAACTAGAATGAATACCACTAAAGAATTTTTGTTTTTCGCAAAGGAAGAAAAATACTACAAACTAATAATCCGGCCAATTGTTGAAAATTTGATAAAATACAACATTCTATTCAGACAACAAAACCCAAATCTGTTGGAAATCTATGACATACGTCACACGAAGATAATCTTATACGTCACTCAAAGTTAAATGAATACAATATTTGAGAATTGTATAAAATATAGACCAGAGCAATATGACCTACCCGAAAGCATATGTTCACACCGCAGATCAATAAGCCTATAGAGATCAAGTCTGGGACTTGAGAGGAAAAAACAAATGAACTCATAGTCCAAATCCTTTACTTTATGTTGCTCGAGTTCATCAGCAGAAGGCTTTAAGTCACAAGTGTCACTTGTTTCACTTGGGTCATTTTGATTTCGGAAAGAATCATATGGTACTTGAAAAGCAGATGGAGGTGATCCACTAGACTGTCAACCCAAAAGAGAGACCAAATAAAGATGAATACCAGTTCTCAAGTCTGGTAATAGACGCGGACACAGAACAGAAAGTCCAATTATTTAAGTAGGTTAAAAAAACTCAATATTCATACCCTGATTATCTCAAGGCTACGTCTTAAGCGATACCAATCATTGGCAGCCAAAGACTGGGCCTTCGGATCACCTGCATCAACCACCAACTGCACGGCAGCCTCCCAGTCTCCATCTCTCTCAAAATCGGAAAGCTCAGAATATACTTGAGCTGCAACTTCTCGAGAGGCCTTTGGAACATCTGGCTTTCCATATATATACCTAACATATATTAAAAAAATGAAAATAGTAATTATCTCCATCGATGTTGTTTTTGAGCACCTTTTGAGCAAGGAAAGCCAACTACTAATGAAGTACGAATAAAAATTCTGCAACTAAACCATATCGTGAACCAACTCTACCCTAGGTGTTTTAATAAGAGACATATATAAAGCTGGAAGAAGAAAATCAAGACAAAAAATCCAGATTGCTTTTCAGGATAAATCACAGCTCACCTATACAAAAGGATATGTGGTAACATACCATCGCAAATACAATCCAGTCCCACCAGTAACGATGGGAACACGGCCACTACGAAGAATATCTTTTGTCGCTTGCCTAGCATCCTCAAAAAATTGTCCTACAGAATAGTCTGCGTTGGGATATATATATTTAATCAGTGAAGTAAATCAGAAACGCAGAACTAAAAGTTGCCTAAAAACAAAGAGAATGACTTAATATGCCTTATTGACAATAGTGGGATCACTGGAAAGTCACCTTCAGATGGGTGTAAAATATCAATCAGATGATGTGGCACTTCCTGCAAAAAGATTTGAAGTCATAAAGCCTTCCCTGTAAATGCATCAAAGTTTTGAGGAACTTTCAAAGAAGTTCATCCTAGACAAAACAATACATGATGTGAATGGCAACTAACTTGTAAACAATACATAGTATTCTTTTTCTGGATAACTTTAAAAGAGAGAAAAAACTTAATGCCGCCCTAAGACTAGGTACATATTCGCCAAAAAAATACATATATCTTTTAATAAACCCTGAACTGATGAGAAAATTATGGTTGAAAAATCTGAACGTGTGTCCATATATAGAATGGCATTAAAGCACTGAAATGTCAAAGAACAACAATATAGAAAACTGCAAAAGCTTCAAAGAACATGTTGATTGAACCGCAGGTAGAATGGCAAAAAACTTGTGTTCAAATCTTCAGTTGACACCACTCAGGGATTCCATCTCTGGACAACCCCTACCCCTTTAAATATATATATATATATATATAAAGCTTCAAAGAACATTACAAACATACTCAATTGTATCAGCCAAAAAAAATGCAAAATATGTAGCAATCTACTACAATTAGGCACCTGTCTATCAGATGGAGAAGGCTTTGCAGATCCCACATCAAGACCTCGATAAACCTGCAATTAATAACATCCGATAATCAACTTAAATAGAAAACAAGCAATGCTTAAGAAACAACTAAAACCCAGAAATTTTATCAGCAACCAAATGGAGCACAACAAAAAACCAAACTCAAACCTCACCAAAACAAAAACCCAATTTTCCATTTTCATTTTATTTCCGAAAACACAACAACAGTATTGTTCAATGAAGGAAGTAACCTGAACAGAGTCAGCACTGATGATTTCACCATTGAGACGCTTAGCAAGTTCCAAAGCAAGCCTAGTTTTGCCTGCCCCAGTTGGCCCTGATATGACAATCACCTTCTCTTTCTTCTGGTTGACAGAAACAGAAGTTGAGCTTGTAACTAAGGTTTTTCTACCATTACGAAGTGAAGGAAAAATGGGTCTTTGAGGCAATCGGATGCTTCGAAGGCTGTAAATTCCACTCAATATCATCTCTTCAAAATGAATGTGTTATGATTACTTTTCTTTCTTTTTTGGGTGTTCAAAGGATTTGATTTGGTGTGGTTTGTCTTAGGGACTAAACTGGTGGAGTGGGTAAGGTTTTATCAAGGGTTTTAGATTAGATTTTCTATGGGAACTCAGAAGATATCCATTTTTTTTTCTTTTTCCCCTTTGTTACAATTTGGTTAATAAAAAATTGGTCAAAATTGCATAAAGTCTCTGTAATTTTACAAAATCTAAAATTTAATCACTGTGCTTAAATAATTAAAAATTAAGTCGCAAAAATTTGTCAACTTGGTATGTTCATGTTGATTAGACTGTTCTCATATAATATTGTAAATGAATGATAGAAAATAAATATGTTTAAATAGACAATTATTTTATGAAAATTATCAATGGCAATATTGTTGGACTAGAATTTTTATTTAAAAGTAGAAGGATTAAATTTTTAACTTTTAAAGTATACAATTAAATCACAAATTTTAAAGAAGTAGAAGAACTAATAACATATATCAACCTAAAAAATTACACCTTTCGGAAGTTTTATCTCACTAGTCAGTAGTTTTTTTTTTTTTGAATAAAAACAATTACTTAACAAAATTATAGAGTTAAACTGAAAGGAGAAAACACCCTTTGCTTGATCCGCTTCGAGAGAAACCAGAGTTTCCTTTGAAGGGAGATCAAATGTCTGCAAATCTTCTTTATTGGCCAAAGTCAATTTTGCTAGACAATCTACAACCTAGTTGTATTCCCGAAGGATATATCGCAAGAGTCATTGGTCTTTTTGAGACAAAATATGCTGTATTATTCTGATCAAAGCTGAGTTCAATGTGTTAGAAATGCTTCCGTGTATAGCTTTAACAACTTCCAAGCTAGTTATTGGTTTTATTTGTAGGATTATGATACTAATTTTAGTTATTTAATTTTTAAAAGGATAAAGTACAAGAATAATCACTCAATTATTTATTTCGGTCCATTTTGGTCATTTAAATATTAATTTCATTTTAATTTTAATCACTCAATTTTTTGAAATTAAATATTTTATTAGAGAATGGATTGTTTGAAATAAGGATATTATCCCTTTCCACTAGTTTAATGTCATATATGTAATTTCATTTTGAATTTCAGGATTTTCATTTGGATTTGATTTTTTTTCTGGATGAAAATGTTAAAATTCAAGATAAAAATGCTTGTGTTGTTACGTGTCAATTGTGGGGTTTGATTAAGTCAAAATAGGTGATTCGCAAATCTTAAATTTAGGAGTTGAGTTGTTAGTGATTTAGTTAATATTTTTACTGATTTGTTCCACTACTTTTGAATATCTGCTAGTAGTGGCTCATATTTTCTAGTTCATAGTTTTTCTTTTACTTGCTTTGATATGCTAATAATAAATTAGATCAGTTTTACAAGAACTTTGAGTTCATTTTTCCTCTTCCTATTCATTCCAACAGTGGTATCCGAGCTGGGTTAAAAGTCTTTTGTTTTGCAGCAGCAGCAACAAACAAAGTGATGGTCACCGACAACTTTGATTAACCATCTATTCCTCATTTTGATGGTCACTATGGGATACTTTATTCATTATGGCTTTTTGAGGGATTATGGAAAGCTCGTAATAAGAGTGCTTTAAGAGGAGCTTACATTGCCAATACAGGTCATTGGTTATGCGCAACAATTTACCTGGGAGATTGGCAAAGAGAATCAGTTAGTGGTTCCAAGAATACAACATACTCCTCGCTGGGTACAATATGACAACCACCTCCGTTTGGGTTGCTGCATTCTGAACACAAATGGCGCGTTTAGCGCAACGATACAAGTGGCTTTAACTAACGGTCTGGTGCGTGATGAGAGAGGAGCGTGGATCTGTGGCTTCATGTTGAAAATCAGATGTACTAACAGTCTTCAAGTGGAATTGTTGGGGGTACGCGAAGGGTTGTGTTTAGCTCGGGCACTTGGTGCCACTCAGTTAATAATCGAATTAGATGCGATTCTTATTGTTCAGATGCTTTCACGGTCGTTTGACGCGAGCCCCCCGATGGGGACCTTTGTTGCAGATAGTTTGGCTCTCAGAAGTGAGGGTTGGGTCGTTGAGGTGCACCATATCTTGCTAGAGGGTAATTGTTGTGCGAATCATTTTGTTGTTATGGCTCGGGAAAAGGCAGAGGCATTTGCTAGATTGGACGATCTTCTGGTTAGCGGGTTTTTTTAGGAATGACCCTATAAATTTTAAAAATTATGAAAATGACCTAACTTCAAGATTAATTATGAGAATGTCTTGATTTCTATAGTAGAGTTGGGTGCAGCCACTTTCACAGGCAGCACAACCCTAAAAATCCTCCCAATCATGCTTTAATTATTATAAAAAATAAAAATAGAATTTTTTGATGTCGCCTAATAAAGTGGCACTGCCGAACTGAAGCATGTAAGGGGCAAAACGTTCAGGGACATAATAGATTAATTATCCTTTTTGAATTGGTTGAATAGGTGCCACTTGTGAGTACGAGGGCATAAGATCTGTACTTTTTAAAATTAAATTTAAATACCTCTTAAAAGATATAAAAATAACAAAAAATAAACCATTCTCATTTTTTATTTTTTTAAAAACAACAAAATTAAAATATATATATAATTCTTATTTAAATTACCCAAATATATCCCTAAAAAAATTTTCCTCAAGTTTATCTAAATTTTAACATTTTCAATTTATTTCCTAGAATATTTGAATTTAGATAAACTTGAGAAAAAAAATTTTAGGGACATATTGAGTAATTTAAATAAGAATTTTATATACTTTTTTAAGTTTATTGTTTTTAAAAAAATAAAAAAAAATGAGAAGAGTTTATTTTTGTTATTATTATATCTTTTAAGGGTTATTTAAAATTAATTTCAAAAGGGGACAGACTTAACTTGCAAATAAATCAAAAGTTTAATTTGGTGTCGCTATACTATTAGGTAGGGGTGAGTAAAACTCGTTTTGATTCAAAAAACTCAAAATTCTTTTTTCAAATTTTGAGTTAAATTGAATCGAGTTATTCGATTTATACGAGTCAACTCGAATAAATCTTGACTCGTATAAATCGGTTCTAGTTTCAAGTTTGAGTTGAGTTGAATTTCACAATTCGAATATCTCAAATATTCAAATAATTCAAATAACATATTGGTGCAAATACCTTTTTGGTCCCTCTCAACTTTGAAAATAAACAAATTAATCTCTCTTTCAACAAAAATTACGAAAAAAATTTCAAAATAATTTTTAAAATTCAAAATATTTATAAAATTTTCAAAATTTATATTTAAAAAATTCTAAAAATTCTAAAAAATATATAAAAAAGTTAAGATTTTAAAAATTTTCTAAAATAATAATTTTGGAACCTAATTAGTTATTCAAATTTATGATACTCAATTATATTTTTCTTTTATTTTGCTTTGAAAAGTTTTTCAAAGATATATGGTTTCAAATTTATGTGTTCTGACATTGAATTATACTGTAGCAATATTTTTATTCTAATATGTTTAATTTTTTAATTTAAACTCGAATAATTCTTGATTTGACTCAACTCGACTCGACTCGATTCGACTCGACTCGAATTTCATTCACTCGATTAAAAAAAATTCAAATTGAGTTAGGATAATAAAATAGGACTTGCGAACTCTATCTCGAAAAATTTTCACTCGATTCAATCAAACGCTCACCCAGTATTAGGCGACATATTCTGAAAAGAGTAATTACTTCATCAGATCCCTGAAAGTTTTGCCTTTGCACGCTTCAGTCCAGTGCTGCCAATTTGTTAGGTGACACCAAAAAAATTATTTTTTCTTTAATTTTTTGTAATGATTAAAGTATGATTGGGAGATTTTGAAGGTGATACCACCTAAAAATGTGGCGGCACCTCCACTCTACAATAGAAATTAGATCATTCCTATAATTAATCTTAAAGTTAGATCATTTTCATAATTTTTAGATTAGATAATCTTCATAATTTTTAAAATTTATAAGGTTAGATTAGGGGTAGAAGATAATGCTGATGGGAAGGAGTCATTCCACCTACAGTTAGTATTCTATATTTGTGTTTCTTTCTATAAAAAGGATGATTTAATTTGACATGCTTTTAAAATCATTTGGTAGGAAATGAGTGAAGGATAAGTTTGCTTATCTTTGAGTAAACTTTGGCTCATTTTTTTTGGTTTTTGTGGCGATTTAGATTTTGGCAATGGCAATTTATGTGTATTTCTCTTCAGACGCGAATTCAGGAGCTCGTATCTCCGGAATTTTTAAAATAAAAAATTATTTTTTAGGTTCTTTAGAAATTTTTAAAATTTTAAATTAATAAAAGTAAAATTATATTTTGACCCTTTTAAAATTATAAAAATTTAATTTATTTTTAAAAAAATTATAAAGATATAGACTATTAAAAATTAAAATTGCATTTCGGCCTCCCCTAAAAGAATTTTCTGGCTTCACCCATGTTTCTCTTGATTTTTTTTTTTGAATTTGTATAATTTCTAGTTCATAATTTTTTATTATTTTGAATATTTTTAAATTATTTGTTAACATAATACATATAAAATAAATAGTGTCATGTTAGTAATATTATACATAAATTTTGACTTCTTGCAATTTTATATATTAAATTTTAATTTGACTTAGTTTTCATAAACTACTAACAAAATTATTAATAGAGCACCATTTTAAGTTTATCTATTGAGTACTTATTTAATATAAAATAAATATAAATATAAAATATTTATTTAATATATACTATTGAATCAAAATCAAATTTCATGTACATTTTTGAATTATAATAAAATTTTTATGTGTATAATTGCACCAAATCAAAATTCATGTATTGAATTACACATCGAATCAAAGTTAGTGTATAATTCTGAGATTTATTTTAAGTATTTATTGAGAAAGAATGGTAAAAGACCAAACATGGATTTATGACCAAACTGGCCAAAAAGCAATTAAGCTCAATTCCATGGCTTCTAAAACAGCAGACCATCAGCAGCAATTAGTCATAATCTACTGTTCAAATCTGTTTTCCAGACCCCTAAAGTGTCACAATCTAAAAAGCAAATATAAAGTCAAGAAGAAGTAAAACATGAAGCAACAGAAAAAATTTAAGCTACCACCAACCATTGATGTTCGTTGTCTAGTTTTGGGAGTTTGACCCTGCACCTTTTTAAGGAAACGTCACTGCGATAATGACAAATGGAGTCTATACGATGATGGGTTGGTCTTAATAATTGTTGTTCTTCAATATTTCAAAGTCTCCGGCCATTGCTGGATATGTCCAATCAAAAGATTAAAAAAAAAAAAAAAGGGTAAATGAGTGAGTTGAGAAATGCCAAAGGTTGGTACTTGGTAGTGGTTTGCTCTGATGGTAATTGTTTCCGGTTGAAACTTATATATAAGCAACTCCACAGCCAAACTCTTATTTATCTTTTTGTTTCAATTTGTAAAATAAAGATGGGTTGTTGGTCAACCTGCTTCCTTCTTGTCTTGTTGAATTCTTCATTGCTGCTATCCCTTTCTTCGTCTCTTCCACCACCACATTTATGTCCTCCCGAGCAGAGTTCGGCAACATACTGTTCATACTCTTGATTCTTCTTTTAAGGCGGATTCTTGGGATGAAGGAATTGACTGCTGCAAATGGAAGGGTGTGATGTGTGATAACAAGGAAAGCAATGTGGTTGGCCTTGATCTCAGTTGTAGTGGGTGTAGCGACCTAAAAATTTGGCAATAGGCGCTAGTTGAAATGATTATTGAAAAATTAAAGTTTCAAATTTTATTTACAAAAGAGGAGTCGCCACCGATCTTTTTTAGGTGTGATCGGACACCAAATAAAATCCTTTTTTAGAAGAATTTTTTTAAACTTTTCTAAAAAAAGAGACAATTTTAGGTCCACGTCAAAATCCAGAGAAAATTAGGGTCCGGGAGTCGGTTACGCGCGAGGAAGGTATTAGCACCCTCGCGACGCCCAAATTGGTATCTCGTTAAACGCATGTTGTCTTAATTTTCAAAAATACGAGTTCCATTTAATATTTAGTCGTGATCCGATTGAAATACGAGAACCCCTTTTTTTTTAAAAAAAAAAAACACGAGAATTTTGAAGCGCAGTATTTCTTTTTTTAAAACGAAAGTTTTTTTTTAAAACACGAGAATTTTTGAAAACACGAGAATTTGTAAACACGAAAATTTTAGAAACACGAAAATTTTTAGAAAAAACGAAATTTTCTTAAAACACGACATTTTTTTTTGAAACACGGGAATTTTTTTGAAAACACGAAAACACGAATTTTTGAAACACGGAAATTTTTGAAAACACGAATTTTTTAGAAAGAAACACGAATGTATTTTTTTCGAAACACGGGAAATTTTATTATTATTATTTTTGAAACATGAGAAATTTTGAAGACATGAAATTTTTTTAAAAACGATTTTTCTTTAAAATACTGTATTTAACACAAATCGATGATATTCACCCCGATATGGTGATGAAACTATCGAATTAGTGTTAAATTAATTCAATTTAATATTTAATCGGGATTCTAATAAAACAAGAGGATTTTTATTGAAATACGAGAAATTTTGAATATTTTCGATTTTTTATAAGGGCGTCCCGTATTTAACACGAGCCATCGATATTCATCCAACATAGCGATGAATTCGATAATTCGATGCTAAATCAGTTCGTTGCCTTATGCATTAAAATATTTATCATTATTATTATTTAAAAAAATATGTAATTAAAATGACATAATAATATCTATGAAAAACTATTTTTAAACATACTATTTTAAATTAAATAAAATACCATTTAAATACATTAAACAAAATAAAATAGATTAAAAAGAAAAAAGAAGAAAAAAAAATTCACCCAAAAGACCAAAGTCTTGGAGGACAAGCCCTTTTTCTTTTTTTTTGCTGCAAATTGAGGCTTAGTGGGCCGTCAGTGGTGTTGGGCCTGCGCTGGGTCGGGTCCACTGGTGGTGGGCTGCTGATGGCCTACCAAAAAATGGGTTTTATTTTTTCTTTATTTTATCTTTTTCTCTCTTTTTCCTTTCATTTTTCTGTTTCTTCTCTTCTTTTTTCTTTTCAGTTACCTTTTTTACTTCTTTTGCTTGCTGTTTTTTTTCTGTCTTTGTCTGCTTATTTGTGGAGGTGCGACGGTGGTGGGAGTGTAAGGGCGCGCCGGCGAGCACGGTAGCGGCGAAGGAGCGGCGGATTTTTTGAAGTTATTTTGTTTTTTTTTGCTACTCTTTTGTTTGCTTTGCTTTTCTTTTTGGTTGCTTGCGACTTTTCAGGTGGTGGGGGCAAGGGGACGACAACGGTGGCGGTGGTTGAACGACGGTGGTGAGGGCTTTTGCTTGCTGCTGCTTGATTTTTTTTCTCTCTTTTTTTTGCTTTTTGGTTGCCGAAAATAAAAAACCCCCCTTCCTTCTCTTCAATTTTTCTTTTTAAAAGCTCTAAATTTTGTCCTCTTTCTCATTGTTTACAGGTAGTGGGTGAAGAAGGAGCAGCCACCCATGTTTGTGGCCTGAAAATCTGGGAAGTGGGTGCCCCAAATCACGTAACTTGTCTGAAGGACCAAATCACAAATGCAACAAAACTTCTGGGGCTAAATGTAATTTTTAGAAAATTTAGGATTAAAATGAAATTTAATGAAGGTTTAGGGGTCTAAGTGAAATTTAAAGAAAGTTTAAGGGTCAAAATGAAATTTTTAAAAAAAAAAAATTTTTTTTTTGAAATTTTGAAAATTAAACACAAAATCTAGTCGGACAAAAATTTAGTGCTTACAACTGCCCCTCTTTGCTCATCATTGTGAAACAAGGATAGTGCAAAGACTTAAAAGCACTAAATTTTGTTCAATTGTCCAATCTTTATTCTTTACTCGGCATGTGATCCTGAGCTCAACTCATTTCTCGCAATATGAATTGACTCTTTAAAACTAGACATTAAAAATAGAAATTGAAAATAGCTCAGCACGTGAGCCAAGGCTCAACTCACTTCTCGCAATATGAGTTGATTTTTGAAAACAGAATTTGCAAAAGGCTCAACTCACCTCTCGCAATATGAGTTGGTTTTTGAAAAATAGAAATTAAAAGGCTCAACTCACCTCTCGCAATATGGTTGATTTTTGAAAAACAGAAATTAAAAGGCTCAACTCACCTCTCGCAATATGAGTTGATTTTTGAAAAACAGAAATTAAAAGGCTCAACTCATCTCTCGCAATATGAGTTGATTTTGAAAAACAGAAATTAAAAGGCTCAACTCACCTCTCGCAATATGAGTTGATTTTTGAAAAACAGAAATTAAAAGGCTCAACTCACCTCTCGCAATATGAGTTGATTTTTGAAAAACAGAAACTGAAAAGTAGAAATTGAAAATACCTCAGCGTGCCCTGAGGCTCAACTCACCTCTTGCAATATAAGTTGATTTTTTTTTGAAACACAGAAATTAAAAAAACAGAAATTAAAAACAGAATTTGAAAAGACCTCAGCGTGTGGCCTGAGACTCAACTCACCTCTTGCAATATGAGTTGATTTGAAAAGTAGAATTAGTAAAGCAGAAATTGAAAATACCTCAGCGTGCCTTGAGGCTCAACTCATCTCTCGCAATATGAGTTAAGTTTTGAAAAGCAGAAATTGAAAATACCTCAATGTGTCTTGAGGCTCAACTCATTTCTCGCAATATGAGTTGAATTTTGAAAACAAAGATTGAAATTACCTCAACGTGTCTTGAGGCTCAACTCATTTCTCGCAATATGAGTTGAATTTTGAAAAGCAGAAATTGAAAATACCTCAACGTGTCTTGAGGCTCAACTCATTTCTCGCAATATGAGTTGAATTTTGAAAAACAAAAATTAAAAGGCTTAACTCACCTCTCGCAATATGAGTCAATTTAAAACATAAACTAAAAATACCTCGGCGTGCCCCGAGGCTCAACTCACTTCTCGCAATATGAGTTGATTTTGAAAAAAGTAGAAATTAAAAGGTTCAACCCACCTCTCGCAATATGAGTTGATTCTCTTTTTTTTTTTGAAAACAGAAATTGAAAATACCTCAACGTGTCTTGAGGCTCAACTCATTTCTCGCAATATAAGTTGAATTTTGAAAACAGAAATTGAAATTACCTCAGCGTGTCCTGAGGCTCAACTCATTTCTCGCAATATGAGTTAATTTTTTTCTAACAACAGAAATTGAAATTACCTCAGCGTGTCCTGAGGCTCAACTCATTTCTCGCAATATGAGTTGATTTTGAAAAACAAAAATTAAAAGGCTTAACTCACCTCTCGCAATATGAGTCAATTTAAAACATAAACTAAAAATACCTCAATGTGTCTTGAGGCTCAACTCATTTCTCGCAATATGAGTTGAATTTTGAAAACAGAAATTGAAATTACCTCAACGTGTCTTGAGGCTCAACTCATTTCTCGCAATATGAGTTGAATTTTGAGAAGCAGAAATTGAAAATACCTCAACGTGTCTTGAGGCTCAACTCATTTCTCGCAATATGAGTTGAATTTTGAAAACAGAAATTACCTCAACGTGTCTTGAGGCTCAACTCATTTCTCGCAATATGAGTTGATTTTGAAAAACAAAAATTAAAAGGCTTAACTCACCTCTCGCAATATGAGTCAATTTAAAACATAAACTAAAAATACCTCAATGTGTCTTGAGGCTCAACTCATTTCTCGCAATATGAGTTGAATTTTGAAAACAGAAATTGAAATTACCTCAACGTGTCTTGAGGCTCAACTCATTTCTCGCAATATGAGTTGAATTTTGAAACAGAAATAAAAGCATCAGAATACCAAAACATGTTATCTGGTGGAACTCAGGTGTCTTTTCCTTTAATTCAATACTACTATCATCATATCTTCTTATTCTACTGGAGTACCTGTATATGTCATGCATGATGTTATCATGATATGTACATGTTTGTCTTAAATGCCTTTATGCCTACATGATTATGCTATGCGCCTTAGGCATGTTTGTCGTATGTCCCTTTCCGTCATGATTTTTAATGATCTGTGTTCATTGCTTTGACTCTTAACTTTCTCTTCAGGCCCTGTACCCGTCCCCTGGCTTCACGAGTAATCTGCGTTTCTCAGTTATCGCTCTCTTGCCCCTGGTTGAACTTTGTCCTTGCGTTGAGGCTCTTGTACTTATCAAATTCTCATCCAAGTAATGCTCAACATTTATTTTGTTTGGAGTATGTCATTTCAAAATACTCTAGATCTTCAACGCATGAACTCTTCCACATTTCTTAATCAAGAATCTTTTTGAGTATGTCTTCTTGCGTATAAATTTTCGAGCTGCTAAAAATCCTTCAAATACTGTAGTCTTGCTGCTTGACTCACTTCTTGAATCTTTTTACTCATTGGGCCCAAACCTGCTTCATTAGGACGCCCTTTCGGGTTTTCATTCTAATTTTTGTTTATCAAGACACCCTTTTCAGGTTTTCATCTCGATCTTCTTCTTCTTTTTTTTTTAAGGCGTCATCACTCATTGCCCACCAGGGCTCTATTACGGACGTAGTACGCTGCACTAATGCTCGGTTGGTATTTTGACCCAAAATACGAAGAAATAATCGCGCTTTGCTCAGCCCCACCGTAATTTTAGGGTCCATTCCACTGTAATTTTGGGATACAAGGTTGGCACTATCCTTAAACCATTCCGCTGCAATTCATGGCTATAAGATCTGTATCCTACTGTAACTCAAGGGTGTATGATCTGTAATTTGTTCCATCGACTGATATTTTTGACAGAAAATCTGAGGAGATAAACTCAATTTGAGCTCAAATATTTCCAACCCTTACACTTGGTAAGCTCTTGAACAACCGACTGGTTTCAGGTTCCTGTACTATTTAGAAGCTTTCAGAGTAATATGCAAAATTCCTTTTATAAAAGTATGATTAGTCCATTAATCATTATTTCAATGCGAAATGCTTGAAAAGGATCGAACTGATGGACAAGAAGAAAATCGGTTAAAAGCATAGCTCGAAACAAACAAGTTGAACAATGAGAGTAAATGCAAGTTTATTGGAAGCTTATTTTGAAAAGAATAAGATAATCAAAGATAAATTCAGAAATGGGTAAAATGGAAAGCTAAGTGCCCCAAATATCGCCGCCTGAGCTTCTCTGTACAAACTCCTTTTGAGACAATTTTGAGTTCAACATGTATTTAGGGGATTAAGAGTACTTTGTCAATGCTCCAAGACGTAGCATACTTCTTCACTGTCAATTTAAGTATAGCAAGACTACCATATGCCCCACCTTTGAACAAGATTTGAGCTGCCTTTTTCAGTTTTCAACTCAAAACCCCTTTGGTCTCAAGGTGCCCTTTGCGGGTTTTCACCTTGACCTCTCCATTTTCTTTTCTTTTTTCTTTTTTCTTTTTTTGCTTTTGAATGAATGAAGGTCACAAGGCGCCCTTTGCGGGTTTTCACCTTGGCCACTCATTTTCAAGTATTTCTGGACTGAATCCGAATTTAGGATTGGATTAGTGTTCTTTCGGGGAAAGCCTCCTTTACCGCATAAAGTTCTTAAGCATCCATTTCCCTTTGAAATCTTTTTGTATAGTAAGGATCTTCTGCAATACCAAGTTCCTACTATGAAATTCCTTTGGGTGAACCATTTCCGCCATAACTCAGCATCATAGGCGTTTGACCTTCAAACCCTTTTCTGCAGTCAAGTTTAATGAAGACATTTTACTTCATCCAATCCTTGATTCAATCAAAGCTTGGAGAAAAAGAATCTTAATTTCCATGGACAGAACCACCTCTAATGCCCCAGTGAAGGTCCTGGTCAACTTTAATAAGCACAAAGAGTAAAAGGTAGCTTCTTATGTCAATATTTACAAGTCTCGGTCACCTTCTATAACTTTTCTTGATTTTTGTATTTTTCTTTTGGCAGCCTTTGTTGCATTGTGATATGACATTGTACAGTTACGCATTAAAACATGATTCTTTCTGGCATTTGATTTTTTTTTATTTTTTTCTTGTCCTTTTTTTTTCTTTTTGTTTTTTTTTTCTTTTTCTTTTCATGACTGTCGACCTTATAATATTGGCATATGAAGCTACATTCATCTTCTTAGTGAAGCTATTGACGGCCACGATGATGATGTCAACTGGAAGCTTTTGACGAGATCATCCCCAGAACATCTATGCCCCACGTATTGAAAAGTTTGTGAAGAGATGAAATAAGCACGTGAGTCTTGACGTCATAACTGATGCTATTCCCTTCCCATGGTGGACCAACAACATCCGATCCTCATTGATTAGCTTGGCTATTGCAGAATCATTGTCATGTGTTCTCTAGACACCCTTATGAACCTCTTTCCAGATGTTCCTAAGTGCGTCTTAATATGATCGTGCAAAAACATCCTTAAATTCTTAGAAATAGCTCAATAGTCTTGCCTTATTTTTGCGGTGAGCTAGGTTTCAATCACTTTCGCAAGCTCACAATGTCAGCTGACCCTTTGTAAGTTAGGGTCTGTTTTTCATCTCATTCTGTTATCCTTCACGAATCAGAAGATGGACACAGTCTCTGTCATCTTCAAAGTCCTGAGATTCCTCTAGACACACATCTTGCTCCAAAGGGAGTTAGTAACAGTGTCGCTCGTGACATTGATATTTGGGGACCCACTGTGGGTATGAAGGAAAATTCTAGAGAATAAATGATTCTAAGGATGATTATTTGTATAGGATGATCATGAATGTAAAATAAAAGAATGAAAGTCCAAATAATAAAAGAATCTATAAATAGAAGAAAATTTACTCAAAAAGATGCATTTCATTGAAATAAAAATCTTGGACCGAAACCTATTTCTCAAAAGAAATCTTATCACCTCTAGGTCTTAAGGCAATAAGTATGTTTTGAATATTACTCTAGATTAGCTTTAAAAGTACACGGATCTCTTCCACTGTCTCATTGTTCAAAACACTCCCAAGTATGTGAAATTCGGAGGTGGGTGATATCGAGGTCATGGTTGAGTTGGGTACGAATTAGAAGCATAGTGGCTTCCTATTCCCACCACATAGGTTTCTGGCTCTTTTTTCTTTATGGGTGCTGCCCTTTTGAGCTCTCAGGGCATTCCATCCTTCCATTTTTGATGGCATTCTCTATAAGTTCCCCGGATATCACAATGTTCGCAAAGTCTTTCGTAGAACTTCCTACCAACTTGTCATAGAATGGTGCTTTCAGAGTATTGATGAAAAGGACTGTTATCTCAGTCTTAGTCAATGGTGGTTCCACTTGAGCCGAGATATCTCTCCACCTTTGAGCATATTGCCTAAAGGTTTCTGCTGGTTTCTTTTCCATCCTTTGTAGCGTCATTCAATCAGGCACCATGTCAGACACATGCTTGTACTGTTCACAAAATGCTGATGCTAAGTCTTTCCATGATCGGATCCTTTCTTTACTAAGTTGATTATACCATCGAAGAGCCGATCCGACTAAGATGTCTTGGAAACAGTGTATTAGCAACTTATCTTTATTCATGTGACTCGTCATTTTTCGGCAAAACATGACAAGATGCGTTCCTGGACATCTCGTTCCGTCGTATTTTTCAAAATCTGGTGCTTTAAACTTCGGAGGTAGAACCAGATCAGGCACCAGACTGAGCTCCTTGGCACTTAATGCAGAGAAGACTTCAGCGCCTTCGATTGTCTTGAGCCTTTCTTCAAAACTCCTATACTTGCCCCAAACATCATGATCGTCTAATTTCAACATGGCTATCTTTACTGGGTCATCCCGATCTGGAATATTGGGATTAACGGGATTACCTCCGGGGTTTGATACAGATATACCTTGCCCTAAATGAATAGGTGGTACAGGTCGTTGCTCCAAGCCTACAGGCTCCTTTTGAGGACATCCTCTTTGCGTTACATGAACGTGAGGCGGGGTGAATCTTGGGGAATAAAACGGATCCTGATCATGATTAACTCTTGACTGAGGTTCTATAACGTCAGGACTCTGCATAAGCCCATTCCCTTTAACAAAAGCTGACATCATCTCCATCATTTTGGCCATTTGATCCCTTTGCTTGAGTGATTCCTCTCGAGACCTTACCATCAGATCTCTCGTTTCCTGCTGTGATTTAGCCAACTGTTCTTGCAATTCTCTTTGGGCCTTTTCCATTCTTTCAATTCTCTCATTGAATTCGGCCTCCATAGTTCTAGCTCTTAGTCGCGTCTTATACGAATGGCGTGATTCCAGACTCGTAGCGTTACAACTGTAGATCATACGGTTTCAGCCTCAGTGAATGATTAAGGGACATGTACATGCAATGAATGGATGAATGAATAAATGGCAGATGAATGTCAGTCATGAATATGCAAAAATTTGGTGTTAATTTCAAGATAGCCCCTATTTAGGCATTTCCTTAATTAAAAGAGTCTATTACACAACATTTCGGCCATTCGTATAATTGACTCCTCCATCAGAAACCCATTTTTGGCAACCAATCTCTAATCAACACCTTCCTAACAAGATGCCTTTGATGCATGATGAAAAATAGAAATACAGACAAACAACTTTGGTTAGCATAACACATATGAACAGAGAAAAACTGTGGAAAATCTAACAAATTAAGCTCCTTGGTCTAATGGACTCGATTCCCTTGCATAGAAAGCGTAAATGTAAAAGAAACAGAATGTAAGATGTGTTTTTCCCGTGTACTTATTTCGGTGACTAGTAAATGGACAAAGGTTAGGCATGGCTCTAGTTAGGTGGCTCGTACAGTTCACTATATGCGGTTTTGGCTCTAGATAGGTACTCGAATTGTCCATACTGTCATCTACTAAGATTAGTATATAGCCTCAGTCATTGCCCATCATAGGCTTACGAGATCAATTCGAGGGATTACATTTACTTATGCCTATGCGGAGGGACAAGTTAACTCACGAAAGCATAAGTCATATGTAACCCGAAAGTATTCACTAGCCTGTGCGGAGGAACGAGTTAACTCACGAAGGCGTAGCGTTTACTTTCTCTTAACAGGGACGGAGCCCGGGTATAGAGCTCATGTTATGCAACAAAAATGCACGTGCACGGTGTGTGGGGAGAAACTTGTAAACCTTTACGTTTTATTTAGAAAAACTAAACCAAAACTAAAATCGCAAAAATTTAAAGCTGAAAAACAACCTGATAAAACAAGTTAGAATATATACAACACGATGCAAATGCATGATTTTTTTTTGAAAACAAAAAATTTAAGGATCACGACTAAATGTTAATTTGAACAAGAAACTTTGAAAATTTTGACAACGCGAGTTTAATTCGACTCGACTCTCAAAAAGGGTCCCCAGCGGAGTCGCCAACTGTAGCGACCTAAAAATTTGGCAATAGGCGCTAGTTGAAATGATTATTGAAAAATTAAAGTTTCAAATTTTATTTACAAAAGAGGAGTCGCCACCGATCTTTTTTAGGTGTGATCGGACACCAAATAAAATCCTTTTTTAGAAGAATTTTTTTAAACTTTTCTAAAAAAGAGACAATTTTAGGTCCACGTCAAAATCCAGAGAAAATTAGGGTCCGGGAGTCGGTTACGCGCGAGGAAGGTATTAGCACCCTCGCGACGCCCAAAATTGGTATCTCGTTAAACGCATGTTGTCTTAATTTTCAAAAATACGAGTTCCATTTAATATTTAGTCGTGATCCGATTGAAATACGAGAACCCCTTTTTTTTAAAAAAAACACGAGAATTTTGAAGCGCAGTATTTCTTTTTTTAAAACGAAAGTTTTTTTTAAAACACGAGAATTTTTGAAAACACGAGAATTTGTAAACACGAAAATTTTAGAAACACGAAAATTTTTAGAAAAAACGAAATTTTCTTAAAACACGACATTTTTTTTTGAAACACGGGAATTTTTTTTGAAAACACGAAAACACGAATTTTTGAAACACGGAAATTTTTGAAAACACGAATTTTTTTAGAAAGAAACACGAATGTATTTTTTTCGAAACACGGGAAATTTTATTATTATTATTTTGAAACATGAGAAATTTTGAAGACATGAAATTTTTTTTAAAAACGATTTTTCTTTAAAAATACTGTATTTAACACAAATCGATGATATTCACCCCGATATGGCGATGAAACTATCGAATTAGTGTTAAATTAATTCAATTTAATATTTAATCGGGATTCTAATAAAACAAGAGGATTTTTATTGAAATACGAGAAATTTTGAATATTTTCGATTTTTTATAAGGGCGTCCCGTATTTAACACGAGCCATCGATATTCATCCAACATAGCGATGAATTCGATAATTCGATGCTAAATCAGTTCGTTGCCTTATGCATTAAAATATTTATCATTATTATTATTTAAAAAAATATGTAATTAAAATGACATAATAATATCTATGAAAAACTATTTTTAAACATACTATTTTAAATTAAATAAAATACCATTTAAATACATTAAACAAAATAAAATAGATTAAAAAGAAAAAAGAAGAAAAAAAAATTCACCCAAAGGACCAAAGTCTTGGAGGACAAGCCCTTTTTCTTTTTTTTGCTGCAAATTGAGGCTTAGTGGGCCGTCAGTGGTGTTGGGCCTGCGCTGGGTCGGGTCCACTGGTGGTGGGCTGCTGATGGCCTACCAAAAAATGGGTTTTATTTTTTCTTTATTTTATCTTTTTCTCTCTTTTTCCTTTCATCTTTCTGTTTCTTCTCTTCTTTTTCTTTTCAGTTACCTTTTTTACTTCTTTTGCTTGCTGTTTTTTTTCTGTCTTTGTCTGCTTATTTGTGGAGGTACGACGGTGGTGGGAGTGTAAGGGCGCGCCGGCGAGCACGGTAGCGGCGAAGGAGCGGCGGATTTTTTGAAGTTATTTTGTTTTTTTTTTTGCTACTCTTTTGTTTGCTTTGCTTTTCTTTTTGGTTGCTTGCGACTTTTCAGGTGGTGGGGGCAAGGGGACGACAACGGTGGCGGTGGTTGAACGACGGTGGTGAGGGCTTTTGCTTGCTGCTGCTTGATTTTTTTTCTCTCTTTTTTTTGCTTTTTGGTTGCCGAAAATAAAAAACCCCCCTTCCTTCTCTTCAATTTTTCTTTTTAAAAGCTCTAAATTTTGTCCTCTTTCTCATTGTTTACAGGTAGTGGGTGAAGAAGGAGCAGCCACCCATGTTTGTGGCCTGAAAATCTGGGAAGTGGGTGCCCCAAATCACGTAACTTGTCTGAAGGACCAAATCACAAATGCAACAAAACTTCTGGGGCTAAATGTAATTTTTAGAAAATTTAGGATTAAAATGAAATTTAATGAAGGTTTAGGGGTCTAAGTGAAATTTAAAGAAAGTTTAAGGGTCAAAATGAAATTTAGGAAAAGTTTAAGGGTCAAAATGCAATTTTTTTTTAAAAAAATTTTTTTTTTTTGAAATTTTGAAAATTAAACACAAAATCTAGTCGGACAAAAATTTAGTGCTTACAGTGGGTTAAATGGTTCTCTCCAATCAAATAGTGACCTCTTCTCACTCCAAAACCTCCGATGGCTCAACCTTGCTGGCAATGATTTCAACAACTCTGAAATCCCATATGAGTTTAGCAAGTTAAGGAGTCTTAACACATCTCAATCTCTCTGCCATGGGACTCACTGGTTTTGTGCCACTTGAAATCTCTCTTTTGTCACAACTAGTTTCACTTGATCTTAGTAAGAATAGACTTTTGACTTTTAGGAACCATGATTTTAACATGCTTGTCCATAACATTACAAAATTAGAAAATATATATGGTCCTTCACTATATAAATTTGCCTTTGGTTGTACCCTATTCTTTCCTTAACTTGACTGTCTCAATGAAGCATATGAGTCTCACTTCCTGTCATCTACAAGGAAAATTTCCAACCCAAGTTTTCCATCTTCCATATCTTAAAAATATCATTTTGCACTTTAAGGTCAATTATCTACCTGAAACAAATTGGAGTGGTCCCTTTAGTTTACTAGATGTTTGATGGACAAGGTTTTGAAAAGGGTTACCCCACTCAATTGGAAACCTTAAACACTTGCAAACACTTAAGCTTCACGTTACGGATCGACTCGGTTAAACAACGAACAAGTAAAAATAGCAGAAGAAATTGAGAAATTGAACACACAAATTTAACGTGAAAAAATTCATCCAAAGAGGATAAAAAATCACGGGTAAAGATAATTTTACTATAATAGCAAAAGAATGAAAAGTACAAAGATGGAGATAAAAACTAAACCCCAAAAAATAAAGAACCTTTAAAACGTAAACACAAAATTCTTCAAAAAATATTATGAGTTCTAATATTTAATGGGTGTTTTTTCTAAGGTTGTAAAATAGCTTATTTATAGACAAAATTCTTAGGTCAAATAAATTATGCTAATAAATGCTATATATATTATACTAATAAATACTAAATCTTCTAGAGAGAAAATATATTTTATTTAACTTCACTTGCAAGTAATCTCTTAGAATTTGGGTCACACAGCTCTAATAATCTTCACATTGACACGAATTTATCAAAACGCCATCTTTGCCAAAAGCCCACCATGGGTCTATCTCGAATTATGCAGGGAATTAACTGGGTCGAATCTGTGCTTAGAAGCTGGAAGATTTTAGCTTTCGATTTGTGCACTGCCAAATTATGACTCAATCAACCAAATAAATTTATAAATTCATAATACTTAAAAAAAAATAAAGCTTACATATAATATTTTTAAAAATTGAACAATTATAATCAATTATACAGAACGTATAATAATTTAAAACATGACACATAAGAGTTCAAAAGAAGACATATTTTTTTAAATTTAATTAATACATAACACGAAAATAATTTTGACAGGATTTATTATATATTGCAAAAAAAAACCATTTTAAGAAATCTTCATCACATCTATAACCATTGAAAGCAAATGAATTTAGACTTTTTTTTTAGGAAAATAATTTAATCTTAAAATATAATCATTACGATAAATAATACAAAATCTATACTAATTGTTATAATAGACATCGATAATGGCAATAGAAGGATAGCAAAATAAGAAATATAAGAACACACAGATTTTACGTAGAAATCTTTTCGGGAAAAAACCTCAGGCAGAGGAGAATAAATTCACTAATATTGAAAAACGAATGACACAAGAAGAGTTTCAATTACATCTATTTAAAGGTTAAAAAAATCTTATTCTAATCAATGTCAAATAAAAGAAGTGTAGTTCTATATGAATTTTACTTATGTGGCATGGTCCATATTTTATTTCTTTAACAAATGATAAAATTCAAGTCACACAACTATAATACTAGTATATAGCTCTTAAGTGTGTATGGGATTACTCAACCCGGTAGCACCAATAAAATATATTTATATATATATATATATAAACATAGGGCAAATAACCAAAAAAGACCGGTTTTTTTCAAAATTTACCGAAATGGGCCGGTTTTTTAATTATTTACCGGAATGGGTCATTTTCCGCGAAATCGCGTCCACGTCAGCGCGATGTCAGGGTACGTGCAGGAAATCGTGTCCACGTCAGCGCGATTTACTGACGTGGAAGGAAATCGCTCCCTCTAGGACGCGATTTGTTGACGTGGCATGAATAGTGTGTTTTTAGCTTGGAAAACTTTGAAAGGCCATAACTTTTGGCTCGGTTGTCCGATTGAGACGAATTTTTTTTTATTTCGAATAAATTTTCAAGATCTACGCGCTGGAAAACTGCTGAAGGCGGTTTGCTGAAGTTTTCATCGAAAAAGATCCTTTTTTGCCCCTAAATTTTGATTTTTTCGGTTTAAAATTAAATTTTGAAACATTCAAATCGTTATTTTCCTCATTTATTTGAAGTAAACACCGGATATTTTTTACAGAATTGTCTTATATCATCCTGTTATAGGTATAAGTCAGCTCATTCCACTTTTGAGAAGTTCCCTAAAATTTTCCATTTTATTCAATTTAGTCCCTAAAACCTAAATAGTCATATTTTCAAATCTAAGCTTCGTTTTTCAATTCAAATTCAATTTCATCCTTCCATAACATTCAAATATTCTTAAATAAAAAAATTTCGTGCTAATTTTGAAATAATTACACTTTAGTCCCTATACTCGTAACTAACAAATTATACTTTACAAATTAGTCCCTATTCATCTCTAAGCAGTTTTCCAGCGCGTAGATATCGAAAATTTATTCGAAATCAAAAAAATTTTTGTCTCAATCGGACAACCGAGCCAAAAGTTATGGCCTTTTAAAGTTTTCCAAGCTAAAAACACATTGTTCATGCCACGTCAGCAAATCGCGTCTAGAGGGCGCGATTTCCTTCCACGTCAGCAAATCGCGCTGACGTTGACGCGATTTCCTGAGCGTACCCTGACATCGCGCTGACGTGGACGCGATTTCGCGAAAAATGGCCCATTCCAGTAAATAATTAAAAAACCGGCCCATTTCGGTAAATTTTGAAAAAAAACGGCCTTTTTTGGTTATTTGCCCAAAAACATAATCCTAAACTACAAAATAAATCATACAAAATCTTTTCTAAAAAAAATACAAAATCCCCTTTAAAATTTTAAAAAATTTAAATTTGTAAAGATAATATTGTATTTTGACCCCCTAAAAAATGATAAAATTTGATTTAATCATTTAAAAATTATAAAAATATAAACTATTAAAATGATGAAATTGTATTTTTATTATCATAAAAATTACAATTTAATTTCGATCACTAATTATTATTTTTTGATTTCACCCCTGACTATTAAGTGTTTGAAATTACTCTACTTAGTAGCACCAATAAATTAAAAAAAATCTTAAAATATAAAATAAATCATATATATTTTGAAATATTGGTAACTTTTGCATTAGTTTTTACTTTTTTTTTATTACTACTTTTCTAATAGTTTTTACTTTTTTTTATTACTGCTTTCCTAAAAACTACTTTTTCTTTATTTTAAATATCTCATTTATTATAATAAAAAGCATTCACCAACAAATGTTAAATGTAGTGGCAACACATATGTTTCTCTTTAATATTTATTTATTTTAATGTTTTATTATAACTTTATAGGATACATATCAACCCATGACCTTATTTGTGGAATCTAAAAATTCCACTTACTGCTAACTTTAATAATAGTTATAGATTAATTATATAAAATTATATATATACATTTAAAAAATAAAAAATAAAAATAAAAATTTTAAAACTCCAAGAATTCTATTTTTATAATATATAAATTATATAAAATAAATATATATAAATATATAATAAATTAATACATATTTTAGCCCTTAAACTTGACAATTTGTATTTAGTTGGTAGTTAATTATATAACATACAACAAAAATTTAAGTACGAAGATGTGCAGGTGCCAATTTCTCATTTAATTCTTAAAACAAAAATAGTTGTTATATATTTATTGACAAATAAAAAAAAATCAGACATGTCACCAAACTGACCAAAAAGAAACCAAGTTCAATTCCATGGATTCTAAATGAAGACCAACAACAATTGTTAGCCGTAATCTATGATTCAAGTTTCCACATGGATCAGTTTTTTAAACCCCCAAAGTGTCACAATCTAAAGCATATATGAAGTTCAAAAGAAGTAAAAGATGAACCAACAACAGCAAATTCAAAGCTACCAACCATTGATGTTCATTGTTTAGTTCTGGGAATTTGATGTTGCACCTTTTCTCAATCTCTTTTTTTTCTTTGGGGTACTTTTAAGATACCAATTTGGTTACTATGACCGAGTCCCATATTCTACCAACAGATCATATGATTTTCGATTCAATTTCCGCATGTTGGTTCACTTTCATTCATGATGACAAACTTGTTACAGGTTGCATTGAACATCTTTAACTTGCTATCTAAACTTGATCCTAACAGCAGGTAGGTGCTATTTTTTTTTTTTGAGAGCTTAAGTTTGAAGATAAGTCTTCAAATACATTGAAAAAAAAAACTGTAACAACAAATGAACTAAAAGAAAAACCCTTTGTCTCCCTAATCCTCTTGAGCTCAATGAAGGGGCAATCTGCAGAGAGGATCCAATCATTGTTTCCTGTTTTATTAGCTTCCCTTCTTGTTTTAGGAACAGCACAATTAGTGTTTGATAGCTTGAAGAGTGGCAAAAGCTATGTATTTCAGTACTATGGCAAACCGGAGAAGCTGAGGAAATCGGTTTTTGTTTTACCGGAAGATCGGATGGATGAAAGCTGCAACCTGTTTGAAGGGAAATGGGTTTGGGACAATGTCTCATATCCTCTTTATGAAGAAAATAGCTGCCCTTACTTGGTTAAACAAACAACTTGTCTAAAAAATGGCAGGCCCGATTCTTTTTACCAAAACTGGAGATGGCAGCCTCAAGCATGCAACCTACCAAGGTATACATACATACATATATATATATGTATATGCATGTATATACATGAAAGTAAATAGGGAATTAGTTAAAGTATGCAGTGACTTGCAGGTTTGATCCATTGAAGCTATTGGACATTTTGAGGGACAAAAGGTTGATGTTCATAGGGGATTCAGTTCAAAGAGCCCAATTTGAATCAATGGTCTGCCTGGTACAATCTGTGGTTCCCAAAGGGAAGAAATCTTTTAAAAGAGATCCTCCTAGGAAGATCTTCAAAGCCAAGGTACTTAAACCTGCATCCTCATTAGCCATAATACTTACAATTGCAGTGTACTTTTTCAAGATTTATGTGATATGATTTGCTTGTTGGTGATTATAATACAGGAGTACAATGCAACTATTGAGTACTATTGGGCTCCATTCATTGTGGAATCTATCTCAGACCATGCGACAAATCATACTGTATTAAAACGTCTGGTCAACCTTGACTCCATATCTAAACATGGCAAGAGCTGGGAAGGAGTGGATGTGTTAGTATTTGAGAGCTATGTATGGTGGATGTATAGACCTCAGATCAACGCTACGTAAGTACGACGTACAATCTAAATCGGAACCCACATATCTGTTATAAAATCTTAAATTGAATATATCCATCTGAATCGGAATCACAAATCTAAATTGAACATATCCATCTAAATCAGAATCCACAAATCTGCTATAAAATAATATCATATTTGACACTCATTTTGGCCATTGGTTTCAGCTACGGATCCATGGAGGATGTTCAAGAATATAATGTCACAACTGCCTATAGAATTGCAATGGAAACTTGGGGGAATTGGTTAGAATCCACCATTAATCCTCATCTTCAAAAGGTTTTTTTCATTAGTATGTCCCCAACACACTTGTGGTGAGTTCTACTGGTTATTTAAATTAGAAAATCTTTCATTTACAATGGGAAGAAAAGCTTATAATTGTTGTGAAATTTTCCATTCTAGGAGCTGGGAATGGAAGCCAGGCAGCCGTGGAAACTGCTTCAATGAGTCTTACCCCATCCAAGGTTCATATTGGGGCACGGGGTCTAACCTAGCTATCATGGAGATACTTCATGAAGTTTTACAAGACCTTAAAATCAATGTCACATTTTTGAACATTACCCAGTTATCAGAATATAGGAAAGATGCTCATACGACAGTTTTCGGAGAACGAAGAGGCAAGCTCTTGACAAAGGAACAAAAAGCTGACCCACTAAATTTTGCTGATTGCATTCATTGGTGCTTACCAGGAGTACCTGATACATGGAATGAGATTTTGTATGCATATTTGTTGCAGAGTTATCAAAATTTTTTGTAAATTCAACAGTATTGCTTGTCAAAAAATTGGAGATGAACGTCAAAATGATGATGCAAAAAGGTATCTCAGCTATCAAGCTTGAGTGTGAAGAAATGGTTCATGTCCACTGAATATGTATGAGAAAAATATATAAAAGAAATAGGTATATACTGAACTTTGAAATGTGTGCCATTTATGATAGAAATTTAATTTACAAGACAGACTGATTACCTGCATATAAACGAATATTCACAGTGTATCTCATTCTTATGGCACAAGGAAAAGGCTTGAGAATGAACCCGGTTGAAGCTAATCTGATCAACATAATTTGTTTAAGTGGTTAAAGGAGTTCCCAGTCAGAATCACATACAAGTTCCGTTTGCGTATTTTTGGACTTTGAGGTTGCAGTGGAGGATGACGGCTGTGGAGTTTGGAAATGATTGTGGTCTGACCCCATGTCCGCATCTCCAAACCATATTGCTAGCTGCTCATACTCTTTCACCAGCCTCTTTTTCGAAGTTAAAGCATCCTTGATTCTTTTCTATTGAAAGCAAATGAAAAATCAGCAAATTAGCAAAGGATTATATTGGAAGTAAAAGAAGCTCCTATCAGGTAAGGCATACATTACAATTCAGTCCCAGTTGTCTGAAGCATCACACTGAAAGTAGCTTAAAGTTCGTTTTCATTTGTATAGTAATGCATGTCTCAAGATGCATAAAGCAAAACTGACTATTAAATTGCCAGTACTTTGCATGATAAATGACTTGTGTGCAGAGATATTCATAATATCAACTGTATTTGCATTGCGAACATACAATTTTCTCATAAGAATTTACTGAAAACAGAAAATTGTATTGGAGAATGCTATTTCTCATGTTGCAAAGAAGATCTCCAATGCACCTGCCTGTCTGTGTGTGTGTGTGAGAGAGAGAGAGAGAGACAGACAGACCAACCTTGTATGATTTGTGTTTATTCATTATATGAGAGACGGCATAAAGTGCAGTAACATCGGGAATATGACAGCTATCCTCGAGCTTCACCTCATCATACAATTCAATGGTCTCCATGGAAGATATATTGATATCATCAGTGGAATCATTTATAGGTCCTGTTTATGGTTTTCAGAATTAGAGAAAGTAAAATTACAGTTATTAAGCTTCTGCATTCAACAGTTCTACCAAAAGGCAATGTAAAACAAAGTTTCTATGATATGGTGCAAACCAATAACCAAAAATGCATAACATAAAGAACCATTCATCACTCACAAAGACTAGTGACTTCATACTTTAGAAATACACACAAACACACATATTGATTAATTTGAAAGTCATTTTGATCATGTTGCTGACTGACCTAACCGTTTAAAGATATAACCATCATATCTTTTGAAGAAACCTCCTTTTTAACGTTACTATTATTTCATTATTGAACAATAGTGGCTTGTATCCCAATTGGCAGAAAAAAAAACTAGACACAATTAAAACAAGCTTGGTTTCTGAAGGTTCTAACATTTTTTTTGGTACAAAGTTCTTGTCATTATTATTATGTCAAGTAAAGTCGGAACTGTACAGTTTGCAATATCATCATCCTCATTATTGATATCACAATTACAACTACTGCTATTGATATTTGACATTAACAAAAATGAGGATGGAGAAACACACTTAAAAGGAAGGCAGAGAAGAAAGCAATCAAGCTATATATTTTGCTTGCTTACCAATATTAGATAAGGATAAAGCCTGAATTTGAGCAGGTTCACCACCAAAGTAAACATTTTTGCTTCCTGATATTTCAGTCAGGGACTTGGGACTATTAGCAGTTCTGTAGGCATCATTTTCTGCGATATCACAAGATGAAAATCAATTCCGCAAGAGAGAAAATATATGCTTATCATAACGTAAGAACAAGTTGTTAACCAGGAGATGCCATGGACAAGTCATTGCCAGACGAGATGGGTACTGTCAATTCAGCCACGTTAATGGGGTCATGAGAAATTAAAGCTTTTGCAGGTGAATGTTCAAGCGAATTCTTCTCCGGAAAATAAATTTCCTTTAATACTGAACCACAAGGAGAAACGACTCCAACCTCTGCCATAACTTCCTCAGAGCGAATGCCTGAAGAGGTCATTTTATAAGAAGTAACATCACCTGAAGCATCTGAGACACAGTCAGAGACACCTGCACGATCATTTTTATCTTTTCTTTCGTTTTGGTCACCCTGAACTAAAGTGGCAGAAGAAACATCAGATTGAACAACAGATGGAATTTCATCATCACAATTAACAATCTCATTCACCATTGAAGCTCCAAATGATTCTTCCTCACCAGGAAAGATTGACTCTGAAACATCAGATACAGATGGCTTTCTCACATCCTGAACTGAAGTTGAAGGAGGAACCTCAGCTTCGAAAGGCATTTCTTTCTCATTACAATCAATGAACTTGCTCAACATTGAAGATCCAGAGGATTCCTTCTCAAAAGGAGATAGTAAACCTGACACCATGGATGCTGAATGCTTTTCCATTGTGGAATGTTCCTCGGGGTTCACTTCAGGTTTTGTATCGTTCAAAAAACCAGCAACTTGTTCTGAAGTTACATACTGTTTCCCCAAAAGGGAATCCACAGAATTAAGGTTACCTGGTTGGTCTACATGGCAAATCTCACCAAACTCACACTCAAGCTGCTTGTTTACCTCATCAACTGTAGTATTATCACTAACTCTTGTCTCCCTTTTAGGGGATTGGAACTCCATATCAATGAATTTATCCTCACTCTGAGATATCAGCTCTGGTACATCAGACCTGGATGCCATTTTCCTTATGGCATTTTCTTCTCTGCTAACATCAGAGCTTGTAGTTTTCATAACATCACTAACTAGTGGGGACATTTTGTCCGAGTCTGCCCCATCAAAGGCATCAACAGAAGCCGGAATACTTAATTGAACTGAATGGAAAAGTTCATTAGAAGCATGATCAGGCCGTTTTTCAATGGGATCAACTTCAGCAACCTTTGATTCAAAAGAGGTACCAATTGTAGTGCTTCTTTTTAAAGCCACTCCTTTGGCATCATGTTTTAGAGGAAGCATAACATCAGAATAAAATCGCTTCATGCTTTTACCCACACTTTGTGCCTGATTCTCAACATATTTGACAGTGTCCTGCAGATAAAGCCATTTACAACATTATGAAAGAAAGCCAAAGCATATATATTCTCGGGTGCATCAAACACTACTAATCACCATAAGTTCATTCAGCCAACTGATACCACATCATGGCTGATGATGGGAGGAAGCAATTCCCTCATAATGGGATCAAAGAATTAATACCTGATTCACGATATTATCCATCTCATGGCACAACGTTTCAAACTTCTGGTAAATGCCCCCCACCCAGCCAATACCTTTAAATCTAGAATCCATCACAGAGTGTCAGATTGTTAAAGCCAATGCCACACATACCTCAGTTTTAACAACAGGTATATGGCCTTATTCCTGCCCCCCGAGTCTTTAATTTAGCCTGAAATAAATTGCAGAATTGTAGTGAACACTTACAAAACTTGATGAAAATAAAAACACCCAGATGCGTAATACCGCCAACATCTAAGTCAGGAAAGCATCAATTCAAAGGTGCAAATAGATTGAGACATACATTTAATTGTCTTCCCAATTACTATAATATCAATCAAAGTACAGTTATGTCATAATATGCAACTAAAACGCATTTTAATTCATCCACTTCACAAATTAACAGCTTGTAGCACTTGAAACCGACAATATCCTCCATGGCTAACCATCTCAAAAAACCAAATTTCAAGGAAACTAAGAATTAACATTGCGTTATGCCCTTAGTTTTCATCCGTTTTTACATCGCAATAACTGTTTTCACCAATTTAACCATCCATAAGTATCATCACTCTAAAAAGAAGAAAAAATAAAAATCTTCTTTTCCCATTATTGCTTTGAAACATTCCATAAAAGAAGTATTTTTCGTTTTAGTATTTTCCCTGACAATGTATGGCATATCACTTCATCACCATCATACATACATACATACATGCATGCAGCATGCACAAACATAGAAAGCACGAAAATCATCTAAAAATTGTATTTTGCACAATCATCAGCTGTTTTCCATAAATAAAATTCACTTTACATCAAGATATACGAAGGGACATAGATCTCTACATAACAAAGAGTCCGAATTCATTAAAAGTAAAAACAATTTTAGAAAAACTTATGAGAATTACAAAGACCGAGGAATATAAGAAAAAACCCAGAACAATAAAAAGAAGAAAGAGAAGATGGGTTGGCTTACGGGTGGCCGTGGCCGGTGGTGGACGGCGGATACCGTTGATCTTTTATCAACAGAGTTTTATTGAGAGAGGAGAAAGGGGTTTTATGTGGAGAAAGCGGAGGGGTTTTGAGTAGTCTTTAATGGGTAAACCACCCCGGATTTATCATTAAATGCAAGATTATAACTAAATTTATTTAAAAAATAAATGATTTAATGTGAGAAAACGTGTAATGGATAACCTAAGAAGTACAATTTGTATAAAGATAATGCTTTGAAACAAAGGAATGAGGGAAGGAAACAGTTTTGCATTTATGATTTCACCATCATCATACTTATACATCAAATAATAATTAATTAATAGTGGGATTATGATTTTTCTTTCCATTCAAAATACTTCATCATCTTTCAACTCTAATTTTCAAATTTTAAAAAAAATTCAACTTATTTATAGTTTTAGGACACTTTGATTTAAAATTTTGTAAACACAGTTACTGATTTTCTATTAAACCTACATTAGGACAAAAAATCAAAATCAGAAGATATATTTATGTAAAAATATTCTCGTTGACTTAAAAAAATAGAATAGGGAATAACCACTGCACCCACCAAAAAACTGATTATACTAGTACTTGAATAACTTGAACTAATTTATTTTTTATATTTAATGTTTATTAATTTTATTTTATCAAAATTGAAATCCTGAGATATTTCTTAAACCAGTCGCTCTTTGAACTTGTTGGTTACACTTTGAATAAAAGCTACGTCACATCTTTCTAATGAGAAGATAAGACCATTTGTTGGATAGTCTTCCTTTTATTTCCAACTCAAGTCCTCATTCCTAGAAACTTCAAATTAAGGACAAAGATATACAAAGAGTGGAGTTCAGGAAATTTCATGACAACTTCCTCCGGTTAGGGATATAAAACTGTACATTCTAATACATCACCAATGAGCCCACCACTTCAACCACTTTCTCTCCAGCAATCACAAGGTTAGGCTGCAATATCATCTGGTCTTGGATTAGCTCCTGGGGACTGATGGTTGCTGATGTTTTCTTTTTGTATTGAGAGAGCGCACATTACTTGCTTCATTTGAGTGCTTTGGGGTGCAGCCTCGTCCGGCCTTCCATCTTTATCTTTGAGGTTGGTTTTATGCTCAGTGTTGTTCCACAGGAAATGGCCAAAAAAGGGCAGAGAACAAAGAAGATACCAATGCCGGTTAGCATAAAAACAGAGCATCAATTCTCCACTCAACACCATAAAAAGATGTTAGACAATTCAACTCCCCTAGCCAATAGTCAAACAAAGTGAAAATATATGCTCCTGTTTCTTTCAACATGGGGAAAAAAATATTCTTGAAAGCAACCTAGATAGATAAATGAGAATATCGAAAGAGGAGGACAACATAACTAGATAAATGGTCAGTTCAAATTGCCTAATTTTTCATCAGATAATGACACCATGGAAAAGAATCCTAATTTCCAATAAAAGCCAAATTTAGCATCTAGGATAAGATATTTAAAGTCAACAGGGTATCCAAATATCATGGTTAAAAGACTTGACACCATTCTGTCTGCAAATTTGGCAAGCAAAAACAAATCACGATCAAATGGTTTCTACCCCTTAAAACGATACGCATCATTCATAACATGAACCCCTCTTTAGAGAAACAAGCCAAGATATCTTAAGAGGTGCAAGTATCAAAATCGGCTACCACAAGCATATCACACAGGGAAATTCTTTCAAAAATTCATCTAGAGAGAGATCTTGCATGTTATGCATCCAAGAATATCATCATACATTAATGTGAAAAGTTGCCAACTGAAGCTCGATGGAAAGACTAGGGAAAAGCCTTCTTAGTCTCACTCCATTAACCAAAAACAGCCCTAAGATGCGTATATTTCGTCTTGGAGAAAGGCATATTTAGATCCATGGAATGAACAACTCCATTCCAACAGGATATTGACCTTGGTTTCAGCAAGTAGACTAAAAAAATTTCATAATGCATAGAATATCATTATTAGCTGCAGGAACTGCCACCACCAGGAAAGATAAAGGGAAATTAAACACTAGCCTTTCAAATGGTTTCCTGCAAAACCTACAAGACACTTAACAAAACAGTAGTCAACCAACAAAGATGACTGCCAGAGACAGTTGCAGCACATGGGAGAAAAAGATACATTGTCACCAATAAATTGATACACAGCATGTGCTCAGTTACAAATCCAACAGAACCCAACGACAGCCACACAGATTATACAAGCACCACAACATCAAAAACTGGCAGCAGCACATACACTTATAAGTACTTGCTACATTCACATTATTAGATTCTTCAGTGAAACAAGAACCCACTCAAAAGGTCCATGGTATGAGGGTACAAATTTGAACACATTCAGGAAACCAGAATTACCTCTCCTCAATAAAAGGAATATAGGCAAGTATCACAAGAAGGCAACCAAAACTTAGCAACTAAATAATAAAATGCAAAAACACAAAAGTCTTGAAGACATCTTAGGGTGGAAACTTTGTCATTTAGATATACTGGGTACATCAAAGTAGTTAAGGAACACAATAAATTACATTAGAAAATGGCTTTGTTTAGCTAAGTGCTAAAAGAAATCATTTATTTAACAACATAGTAACAACTTCCCAGTGTAGGTTCATTACACCCCAAATATTTTACATGGAAAAATAAAGAACTACATTCAACTTGAATATGCGTACAAGATAGAAAAGACAAAATTATAGCAACATCAACCAACAAAGAAACAAACTTCCAAGTAAGGGAGATGCGGTAGCAACTGTAGATATTAGCAAGAATAGGGGAAAAAACATTAACTCACTACTTTTATTATTAAAAACTATACTAATGATTAAAAGAGCCACTGGAACAGAAGTTCCTAACATAGAAAAGCTAGTCTATGTCACATGTTTTGCCAACCAGCAATCAGAAATAAACATCTTATAGATGCAGATCAAGAGAAGTGGCTGTAAGAGCCAAGCAAATACATTCATCAAGCCAGAGTATATATAGTCTTGCATTCACGCAATCACCAGAACCACAAAAAGCATCTGCGCCCAACAAGCTGTCATAAACCTGAATCAAACCCATTGACAACTCAATTCATCATTCCACATCACCAAGCAAAACAAATGTCAAAGCTAATCGAAAAGCAGTGTATAAAGCAAAATTAGTGGAATAGAAACAAACACTGCACTTACTTGAATGGATCAGCTCAAACTTTCAAACAAACAAAAGATCAAACAGAAGCAAAGCAATTGCAGCAATCATGTCCAGTCAAATAAATAGAAATTTTTAAACGGCAGCACAGACCATCACGCAATACAACAGGAAAAAAAAGTCATACAACTCCACAGTGATCAAAAACATTTTGAAACATGAAATAATGCAAAGCTAGATTCCATTTGAGGATAATATTCCCTCAGAGTAGTTAGAAATTAGGTAATCAACTAAAAAAAAATACACTAGATTATAAGAAGCAAACAAAGATTTTTCTTTTTGGTACATAGCAAATGGGAATCAACAATTAGAAAGATTAAGGCTGCATAAAGGATATCTTGGCTTCTGCACACAGTCTGACCACCTCACTAGATTATAAAAAGCAAAGAAAGAAGAATATCAAAATTATAATATGCCATGCAAAGCTGGCATGTTAAGGCAAGTTGAACAGGAAATATCAGCTAAGTAGGAAGAAGCATTTTACATTGAAATTAGCTATTCTATTTTTGCCCCTTGCTACGAATCAAATGAAGTGTGCATTCTGGAGTACAAATTTAGAATGTTAAATAATTCTACCAAGAGAGAGATTCACAAAACTCCATAAACATAAAAGGAGACAGAAAACTCAAACACAAGAAAACTGCTATTATATTTGGAAAACTTACTACAGATGGACATATCATTTTATCTCAACATCATTTAAATAATGGACATTGGTAAAATAAAATCAACCCAGATAGTTAAAAATGTGTACACAAAGGACTTGTATGCATCTTAGTTAAAAATGTTTACCAAAAAGAACTGTATGCGTGCTCACTGTTAGAAACATTTCAATCTCACAGAATTTAGAAGAGAGCTTGTTCTCATCAAGACAATATCCATTCACTAAAACCCAAAATCTGCAGAAGACAGTTCTCTACACATGATTAAACCTAAGATCATAACATGCCTTTCAACACCTGAAGTTAAAAGGTATATAAAGTATTTCTTATATTTACTAAGATTTAACATGCTTTTTAAAAAAAAACAATTCACTAACAAGTGGTGTCAGTCACTTGATTCATGACAAAAACAATAAGAGGCTAGATAAGTTTATTTATACTTATGGCTCAATATATGGGCATAAAATTTCGAAATTTTGAGTATATAATAGAAGATTTAAAAGCTAATCTGCAACAGAAAAAATGCATTTGAAAATGCAACAAAATGCAGCAATATATGGTATCTTCAACAAAGGAAAAACCACTTACAGACAATTAAGCAAGTATATAGCACAGAAGTAACACAACTCAGAAAAAAGCTGGAAAAGCCAAAAAGTTTCAAGCAATCGCACACAAGGAACAAATATGTACAACAAAACAAGCAAGCAAGCAAGCACAAAGACAGAAATCAAGTCACCAATCAGCAGAGAGTAAAAAACGAATAACACCTAGTGTAGCATAAATGAATTTACAGAATACCAAAACAAGGAGAACTACCTCAGTAGAAAGGTGGTCCGTTGGGATACATTCCACCAGGTGGAACTCTCGGCACAGGGGACGTCCCAGCTCCTTGGTGATGCTGACTGGGGAAAGCAGCTGCGGAAGACAAGCTGTAATGAGCAGTCTCCGGATATCCCCCAGATGGCATCCCAACAGAGTTCGGTGGCATTCTATATAAAGAAGACCCTAAAGCTGCACCACTCAAACCAACCCCTGCACCAGCACCAGTCAACCCACCATAGCCAGTTGAGCCTGGTCCACCATAACCACCATACGGCCCACTAAGACCAGAACCATAACCACCACCAGCGGCGCCTCCACTCCCACTCAATGCCCCAACCCCAACTCCTGAAGAATTCAAGTGATGAGGATGACCCATTGGGCCGGGCGGCCCTTGCAACCCACCAGGAAATCCACCATAACCACCCATGCCACCTGGTCCACCAGGCCCCACATGGCCACCGTAACCACCACCGTGTCCTCCAACCCCCATCTCTGTATTTCCTGCAGCCCCAACTCCACTTTGCATCATCCCATCTTGTCCCGGCTTCCCTTTTTTCCCTTCAATAGCAAGCTTACAATTCAATTGTCTCCCATCAATATTCTTCACTGGCTCCACCAACGCCGACTGAGCCCCTTCTGCCGTCTTATAAACAAAAAGAGCAAATCCCTTTGATTTTCCGGTCTGCTTATCGAAGCCCAAAGGACCCTCTTCAATTTCCCCATACTGTGCAAAATGACCCAATAACTTATCCGCTGGCATGTCGTACGGCACATTGGCTACATAAATCTTCCTCATATGAACATCCACAGGGTTAGTATTCGTCCCCGAGTTCCCCGCTGCCGCCAGCTGAGTCACCGTGACTCTACCGTCGATTTTCTTACTGGGTTCTTTAAGAGCAAGCAAAGCACCATCGACGTGCTTAAAGGTAACGAATCCATACCCTTTGGATTTCCCAGTAGCCTTGTCGAGGATAACGACCGCTTCTTCGAGTTCCCCATAGACCGAAAAAAGCGAACGAAGGCCGTCGGTTGTAGTATCCCAACCCAACCCACGGATGAAGAGCTTCCTTTGAGATGGATCTTGATCGGCAATAGAGCGTACGGCGGAAAGAACATCAAAGTGACGACAAACAGCGTCTTGGAGGATGTCAAGGAGTTGATCGACGGTGAATCGCTCGATTAGCTTGCGGCCATCTTGTGGGGTTAGTTTGGTGATTGGGTCAGGTTCCGATACCGCTGAAATAATACCATTTTCATCAAGCTTGCGTTTCTTAGTGGGATCCATGAATTGCATCTCTGAGGATTCTTAAAACCCAAACCCTAGAAAGCACTAAAGAGAGAAAGGGTACCTTCCAAATTGAGGTTAAAGAAAAGGAGAGAAACAAAATTGGTAAAGGGCGTTTTTGTATATATCGGATTCGGGGAGTGGCGTATGGCGGTGTTTATCTTTGATAGTTCGGGTGCCAACCATTTAAGCCTTTTTCGTTTTAGGCCGATGGCACAATTAAATTTTTGTCACCAGATTTTGGGCTCAACCATGATTCTGGGCTGACCCTTAGAAAAAGTTTTACAAGCTAAAAGAGTTTGTGATATCTAGCCACTTGAATTCGAGTACCTTAATGTTTAACTTGAGTAGCTTGCGAGTTAATTTGATAATTTCAGTATGAATTTTAAATTCAATCTCAAATACAAATAGTCGAATTTGAAATCGTGTATAGAAATTGTACTCTAGGCTCTTCTTATAAAATATAAGTTGATTGAATGAGCTTGACAAATTAGGTTTTTATTTTTGTTCCATACTTGGTTAATAGGGTAAAAAAATTCTAACTAGGATTCATTGTGTTATGACTTTATATATTGAAATGTTGATGATTATGGTACTTGGAAATAGACTATGAAATGAATCAAGAAAAAGGGTTAAGGGCGTGGTCAACACATTAATTTGATTTGAAATGTGTTGAAGGAAATTGGTTAAATGAGGTTAATTGATAATTCGTTGATTATACGAAGTATGTTGAATTGATAAGATCACAAATTAATAATTTTTCATAATCAAAATCAAGTGTCTTGTGAAAGTCTGTATTACAAGTCAATTCTATATATTATGGTTTCTATTTTTTCATTATTATGCTAACATATACTCCACTTGACTTTACACCTGTCGGATGTTTGGACTTCATGTCCGAGACACATTTCATAAGTTATAATAGAAACGTCTATTTATTTTGATGAGGTGTTCTCATCTCAATGCTTTCAAGTATATTTTCATTCAAAATACTCATTTTTCCATAATATTGAAATGTTCTACGTAGATTATCGTTGTTAACAACAATTTCCTTTTATCAACTCCATCATCTTTAGTTATGATATAACTAATCGAGATATCTTATTATATTCATAATTTCATGTATTGAACCACTTTTGGCGTTTTATTAAAAGTTATGCATTGGGTCTCTTCATGAGTACTCGTCTCTTTTAATGTGTGACCATCTTCATTTCTTACTCTTTTCTTTCAAGAATTTTTTTATTTATAGAACAAACTAATTTTTCATCCTTCTAGCGTGCCCAAAAATTATTTTTATCGCTTTGTCCTTCTAGGACTCGTAATTATTTGGAACATTTTAGCTGGTATATGTATCATCTAGTATATACAATCTCTAAATGTCATCACTAAACATTTCTAGCAAATACTTTTCCCTTCAATCTTTTGAGGACAATTTTTTATTTCCACTATTATAAAAATTTTGTCTCTCTTTTTTCTAAAGGTATATTTTTAGGGTTTAATATGATTCTATATTTTATGAATTCTTAAGAAATATTATTTAAATGTTTCTTATGTAATTCTAGTGTATCTGAAAATAGCATCTTTATAAACTATACAAATTTTTTATATTTATTAAATATAAAATCCATTCGTCTTTGGAAGATTTGTGGTGCATCACATAATTGAAATGACATCACTTTCCATTGGTAATGTCCATTGAGTGCAGTAAAAGCCGTTAAAGGTTTGGACTTTTCTGTTATCATGATTTGCTAGAATCCTGATTTGCAGTCAAATTTACTTAAATATTTTGTTTGTTTAGCCTGATTAATTCAAGTAACTATAAAAAATAATATTTTGATTTAATCTTTTATAATTAATGATCATACTAGCTTTTTTTTCTTTTTTTTTATTTCCGCATGATTTCTAACCTTAATTTGTATATCAAATTCTTCTATATCTTGTTTAGATAGATCATAGGTTTTACTCTAATAATATTATTGAGATTTTCCAATTTAATACTACAATAATTTTGTCATAATTTTAATGATTCTTCACTGAAATTATTATCTAATATTTTAAACAACCAATGACTTGTTTCAAGTTGTTTAATTTGTCCCTTTCTTGGTGGTGAAATTTTTTTGCCACACACAAATTTATGATTTTCTACTAATAATATTTCTATAAATATTTTTTTTCTACATATAACATAATTAAATTTCTATCAAAAGAAAATAACAAATTTTATATATAAAATTATTTCCTAATAAAATATCTCCATATATTTATGGAAACTATAATAATTTAGGTATCACAAATCTTACATTATTTATATAGATTGGTACATTTTTTAGCTTTATATTGAATTATGACTTCGTTACCATTTATTCCAATGACTCTTATTGAATGCTTCATAAGTTGTCATTTTTCTAAAGGAATGATATTTTTTCTGCAACTACTAGTTGTAGTAGGTTAAAATTTAATTCATTAAAATAATAGTAAATTATGATTAAAAATTTTTTGACTCCTGATTCAATTTAGACTAGGCAAATACAAATGACTCGTTTTATTGTTTAAAAATTATAATTAAAATTAAATTTATAAAAATATAAAAAATAATATAATGTTACTTTTATATTTCTAAATAGTAAAATGAGTCGGATAGAATTACAATTACAATCCTGCTCCCAAAGTGGGCTGCCTAACCATGGACTTACCCAGGAGATGGACGTGGCAGTGAAGAAATTTCAGACTGGAATATTGGGATTTCTCAAAAAATATTATGAAAAGTAACAAAAATTAAATTAAAAAGAGAAGTAGTAAGTTAAAAATATAAGCCGAAAGACTCGTGTATCTCGTTTCAATTAAAGTGAATTGATGGGCTAGGAGTTTGAAACTAAGGTTGGAGAAGTCAGTGAATAGCTCCAAAGTGATTTGTCTCCTCACTGAACACTTGTTAGGGAAAAGTTAGTCAAATAAAGTATGGATGGGTATGAATGGAGATATGAGTTTTCTTGTTGTAATGGCAGTGAACTTTATGTATGAGAAGTGTGCAAGGGTTGAAGGCTATTTAAGCATGTTGGCTGGCTATTTCTTCATCAATTCAACTGCCCTTTTCCTACTTTTTCTTTTCCTGGCTTATTTCGTCTTGCAATCATGAACTACAACACTTGCTTTCATCTTTTTTCACTTTTATTCATACAATGTTCTATTGTTTCCTTGGCTATGACAGTCCGGAATCTTAACTCCGATCAGTTTGCACTCTTTGAGTTTAAAGATCGCATTGTCGATCCTCAAAATGTGTTGGCAAACAATTGGACGAATTCTACCTCTGTTTGTAAGTGGCTTGGTGTTTTTTGTGGCATTATCCATGAAAGAATTGTAGCTTTGAATCTTACAAACATGACTCTTAGGGGTACTATCCCTCCACACCTTGGAAATCTTTCATTTTTATTTTCTCTCGATTTGAGCAACAACAATTTCTATGGCCATCTACCTAAAGAACTGGGCCAATTGCATCGTTTGAGGATCATTCGATTAAGCTACAACCGTCTTAATGGGAAAATTCCATCATGGCTTGGGAACTTGCATAGAGTTCAAAGGTTGGAAATGAGAAATAATAACTTCACAGGCACAATCCCTCAAACATTTGTCAACATGTCCAATTTAGAGATCTTGGCCTTGGGATTCAATCAATTATCTGGCCAGATTCCATCTTCCATCTTTAACATTTCTTCTTTAAAAAGGATTCATTTTCGTGATAATAGTCTTTCTGGTGGCTTGCCCGATGATCTGTGTGTCCAACTTCCCAAGCTAAAAGAGCTTTACTTGAGAAGAAATGAATTATCAAGTTCTATTCCATCAAGTATAGACAAATGCTGCAATCTTCAAATTTTGGAATTGTTTATTAATCAATTTAGTGGGATCATTCCAAAAAGCATTGGGAAATTGACACAACTTAAACAATTATACTTGGGGTTAAATAACCTAGAAGGTATGCCTTTTCCTTGATGTCTTTAGTTTAAACACATTTGCCCCCTCATTTTTGTTAAATTTTTAAAAAAATATTTGCATTATAAATACCAAAAATAAGAACTCTTTCTTTCAAGAACTAATATATACTTAAATATGATTTGAATCTAACATATCCATTTTATTTCATAACGAAAAAAATAAAAATCCTCTTTGATTTACTCTAACAAAATAGGTAATTTAACATATTGATGTTTCGACTATGTCTGCAGGTTAAATTCCTGAAGAAATTGGTAATCTTTTTAGTTTGGAAATGCTTAATATTCAAGCAATTAAAGGCCTTACAGGTCAGATTCCGACTTCAATCTTCAACATTTCTTCTCTCAAGATTCCAATTTTGGCCTTACAGGGAGATAAGGCTGGTGGCTTCAATCTGCTCTACTGCAACTTCAGGAAGATAAGATCCGCCATAATTTGTAGCTTTAATCTGATCCACTGCAACGAACAGGGAAATAAGATTTGTTGTCTTCAGTATGCTCCGCTGCAAATTTAGGGAGATAAGGCTGGTGGCTTCAATCAGCTCCACTGCAACTTCAGGAAGATAAGATTCGCCATAATTTGTAGCTTTAATCTATTCCACTACAAGACCAGGGAAATAAAATTCGCTGTCTTCAGTCTGCTCTACTACAACTTCAGGGAGATAAGGCTGGTGGCTTCAATCTGCTCTATTACAACTTTAGGAAGATAAGATCTACCATAATTTGTATATTTAATCTGTTTCACTGCAACGCCAGGGAAATAAGATTCGCTGTCTTCAGTCTGCTCCGCTACAACTTTAGGGAGATAAGGCTGGTGGCTTCAATCTGCTCCACTGCAACTTCAGGAAGATAAGATCTGCCATAATTTGTAACTTTAATCTGTTCCACTGCAATGCCAAGGAAATATGATTCGCTGTCTTCAGTCTGCTCTATTGCAACTTCAGGGAGATAAGGCTGGTGGCTTCAATCTGCTCCATTGTAAATTTAGGAAGATAAGATCCGTCATAATTTGTAACTTTAATCTGTTCCACTATAACGGCATGGAAGTAATATTCATTGTCTTTAGTCTGCTCCGCTGCAACTTTAGGGAGATAATGCTGGTGGCTTCAATCTGCTCCACTGCAACTTCAGGAAGATAAGATCCGCCATAATTTGTAGCTTTAATCTGTTCCAATGCAATGCCAGGGAAATAAGATTTGCTGTCTTCAGTCTGCTCCGCTGCAACTTCAGGGAGATAAGACTTCAACTTGCTCCACTACAACTTCAGGGAGATAAGGTTTGCTATGATCTGCTCTACTACAACTTTAGAGAGATAAGATCTGTAATTTATATCTTCAATCCGTTCTAGTGCAACTTCAAGGAAATAAGATTCGCTATCTTCAGTCTGCTCCACTGCAACTTTAGGGAGATAAGACTTATAACTTCAACCTACTCCACTGCAAGTTCAGGGAGATAAGGTTTTCTATGATCTGCTTTACTGCAACTTCTGAGAGATAAGATCTGTAATTTATAGCTTCAATCCGTTCCACTGCAACTTCAGAGAAATAAGATTCGCTATCTTCAGTCTACTCCACTGTAACTTCAGGGAGATAAGATTGGTATTTTCAACCTGTTCCACTACAACTTCAGGGAGATAAAGTTTGATATGATCTTCTCTATTGCAACTTTAGAGAGATAAAATCTGTAATTTATAGCTTCAATTTGTTCCACTGCAGCTTCAGGGAAATAAGATTCACTATCTTCAGTCTGCTCCACTGTAACTTTAGGGGGATAAGACTTGTAACTTCAATCCGCTCTACTGCAACTTCAGGGAGATAAGATTACTAGCTTTTATATGCTCCATTGCAACTTCAGGGAGATAAGACTCGCCATAATGACTTCAATCTATCCCACTGCAACTTCAGCGGTATAGGATTTGTGGTTTCACCCATCTGTTCTATGGGGAACATGACCTGTAGAATCCATTTCATGGGCCTATTTATGTCTAGTGATTTGGATGTTATGATCGGAATGAATCAAAATCTCCTAGCTAGATGTGTATGAATGAATACAGAATGTTATGAAAATGATCCCTTAATGCTTGAGTTGTTATTGCTCATTATTCATTAAGGCTCTATCACCGACACGTCATAATGCCATCTTGTTCGACTGGTATCTCCAAAGAAACACTTCATATTTTACTTAATCAGATTTCCCCTACTGTAATCTTCAAGGTTCAATCCACTGTACTTTTGGTACATAAAATTTGTACCATTTCCCTTCCATTATAATTCAGAAGTATAATATCTAGCTCTTTCTCAATCCTCTCCTATTGCAATTCAAGAATACAAGATGTGAACCTCTTTGGTCTCTTACACCATTCCTAAGGTGTCGTACCAATGTAATTTTTTTTTTCCAAAATAACCTCTTTTTATTACCTGGTGATCATTGCTCGTTTGTTCACCAACACGATATCTTGTCGTTTTGTTCAATCAATATTTTGACAACAAAATTCGAAGGGATAGTCTTAATTTGGACTCTTCCTTCTCAGATATTTCTAACCTTTAAACCCGGTGCGTTCTAAACAATAGTCCTGTTTTAGGTTCTTGTATTATTTAGAAACTTTTAGAGTAATATACAGCACTTTATTTGTAAAAGTATTATTAGTCTATTAATCATTATTCCAATGCAACATGCTTGCAAAAGATAATAACAATGGATAAGAATAGAATTGATTTGGAGCATAGCTCGAAATGAATAAATTATTAAGGATAAAGAAGAATAAAAAGGGAATTGATTGGGAACACGTATCTTGAAAAGAATAAAGTATTCCAAGAATAGAAAATTTAATATAAATAGTATGAAGACTAGGTGCCCTAGATATCGCAGCTTGAATTTCTCTGTACAAACTTCCTGAAGACCATTTTGAGTTTGAAATGTGTTTAGGAGATCTATAGTACTTTGTCGATGCCCCAAGATGTCGCATACCCCTTTCCTATTAATTCAGGTATAGCAAGATCACTGCATGCCCCATTTTAATCAATATTTGAGTCGCCCTTTTCGGGTTTTCAACTCAAATCCCCTTTGGTCTCAAGGCGCCCTTTGCTAGTTTTCACCTTGGCCTCTTTTTTTTAGGACTTAAGACACCATTTGCGGTTTTCACCTTGGTCTCTTTTTTTTTAAGACTCAAAGTGCCCTTTGCAGGTTTTCACATTGGTCCCTTCTCCTTCTTTAGGTGAAGTATTTCTTGAATGAATCTGAGTTTACAAGATTAGGAAAATTTTTACCATCCATCTCACTCAAAATCAATGCTCCTCCAGAAAAGGCCTTTATTACAACATAAGGTCTTTCCTAATTTGGCATCCATTTTCCTCTAAAATTCTTTTGTAGAGGAAAAATCTTTTTCAACACTAGGTCCCCCTCATAGAATTCTTTGGGATGAACTTTTTTGTTGTAGGCTCGCATCATTCGTTTTTGGTACATCTGACCGTGGTGAATAACTTTTAGCCTTTTTCTTTCTATTAGGTTCAACTGATCATATCGAGGTTGAATCTATTCAGCTTCATCCAACTTTAGCTCAGCCAATACCCAGAGAGAAGGGATTTCAACTTTAATAGGTAAAACTGCCTCCATCTTATAAACTAGAGAGAAAGGCGTTGCCCCGACGAAAGTCCTGATTGATGTTCGATAAACAAAGAGGGCAAATGGTAATTTTTCATGCCAATCTTTGTAAGTCTCAGACATTTTCCCCACAATTTTCTTGGTATTTTAGTTGGCCGCCTCCACTGCTCCGTTCATTTTTGGGCGATATGGTGATGAATTATGGTGTTTGATCTTGAATTGATTGCAGACCTCCGCTATTTTGCTATTTTTCAAATTCAATGTATTGTCAGATATGATTCTTTCAGGCATTATATATCGACATATGATCTCCCTTTTCAAGAACTTGCTGACTCCTGACTTCGTGACATTAGCATATGAATCAGCTTCCATCTATTTAGTGAAGTAACCAATGACCATGAAGATGAAACGATACCTATTAGAAGCCTTTGGCAATATTGGCCCGATGACATCCATATCCCACATGGAGAAAGGCCATAGAGAAGTCATAACGTTGAGAGGTGAAGAACGTGCGTGTATTTTGTCTCCATAAATTTGACATTTATGGCACTTCTTGGCATAATTGATGCAATCTCCTTCCATGGTCGACCAGTAGTACCCGAATCTCATAATCTGTCTTACTATTGTGAAACCGTTGGCATGCATTTTGCAGATACCTTCATGGACTTCCTCCAAGATTTTCTAAGCTTTTATAGCATCCAGCATCTTAGTAGTACCCGATCCTTTCCCTTTTTGTATAAAATCTCTCCATCTAAGACATAGTTAGTGGCTAGTCTTCTCAATGTCCTCTTATCATTCTTCGTTGCCTGATCAGGGTACTCGTGATTCTTTACATATTGCAGTATATCTTGGTACCAAGGATGATCATCCTTTTCCTCTTCCTCGATACTGTAGCAATGAGCCAAAGTCTCATAAATGCTCATCTGGATAGGCTTCATGTCTTCTAGTTTGTTTACTTTGATCATGAAAGCTAGAGTAGCCAACGTGTCAGCCATCTGGTTTTCATCTAGTGGGAGATAGGAGAAAGTAATATCATCAAACTCATCAATCAATTCGAGAATCAACTTTCGATAATTAATCAATTTGAGGTCTCTTATCTCCCATCCTCCTTTGAGCTGATATATCACCAATGCAGAATCCCCATATACCTTTAGCACTTTGATTTTACATTCTTTGGCTATACGGATGCCCATGATACACGCTTCATTTTCTGCTATATTGTTTGTACAATCAAAATCCAATTTGCCAGCAATAGGATAATGATCTCTGCTCGGGGATACTAAGACTGCCTCAATTTTATTGCCCATAGCATTTGAGGCTCCGTCAAATTTTAGCTTCCAAATGCGATCCACTTGAGCATTTTCTTTAGTGGTTGCCACATACATTAAGTCCTCGTTCAAAAAATCAAAATTTAAAGGCTCATAATCCTCCAAGGCTCTGCTAGCTAGAAAATCCGCTATTGCACTCCATTTTATAGCCTTCTGGCTTACATAAAGTATGTCAAATTCAAAAAGTAAAATCTGCCATCTGGCCATCCTCCCATTCAAAGTAGTTGACTCCATCATATACTTTAAAGGGTCTAACTTTGAAATTAGTCAAGTCGTATGGTACAACATGTACTGCCTTAGCCTCCGAGTTATCCAGATCAAGACACAACATAATTTCTCAATAGACGAGTATCTTATTTCATAATCAGTGAATTTCTTACTGAGATAGTATATAACCCTTTCTTTCCTTCCTGTCTCATCATGTTGGCCTAGCATGCATCCCATAAAATTATCAAACACTGTTAAATACAATATCAGTGGCCTATCTGGGCTAGGTGGTAACAGCACTAGAGTATTTGATAGGTACTGCTTTATCCTATCAAAAACTTCCTGACATTCTTCATCTTATACATCTGGATTATGTTTCTTTAAAAGATGAAATATGGGGTCACATTTTTCGGTTAGTTGTGAAATAAACTGAGCAATGTAATTTAGTCTTCCTAGGAAACCTCGAACTTTCTTCTGAGTGCATAGTGGAGGTAAATCTCTTATTACCTTGACTTTGTCTGGGTTGATCTCGATTCCTTTTTCACTGACTATGAAGCCTAATAGCTTTCCTGACCTAGCTCCGAAAGTGCATTTCGTTGGAAAGCTTGAGCTAGAACTTTCTCAGTCTTAAGAATAATTTTCTCAGGACCTGCACATGTTCCTCTTCTGTTCTAGATTTTGCAATCATATCGTCAATATAAACCTCGATTTCCTTGTAAATCATGTCATGAAACAAGGTTACCATCACCCTTTGATACGTCACTCCCATATTCTTTAATCCGAATGTCATCACTTTATAGTAAAACGTTTCCCACAGGGTCACGAATGTAATCTTTCCCATGTTTTTGGATGCATCTTTATCTGATTGTATCCAGAGAAGCCATCCATGAAGGAAAAAAGTGAGTAGCCTACTGTATTATCCACCAAAGTGTCAACGTGAGGCAATAGGGAATTGTCTTTTCGACTGGCCTTGTTCAAGTCTCTGTAATCCATGCACATTTGTACTTTCCCATTTTTTTTAGGAACTGAGACGATGTTGGCTACCCATTCTGAATATTTGACCACTTGTAAGAACCCAACATCAAATTACTTTTTGACTTCTTTTATTTTTAGCACAATATCAGGCCTCATCCTCTGGAGTTTCTGCTGAACTGGCTAGCAATCTTCTTTTATAGGAAGGCAGTGTACTACAATGTCAGTACTTAACCCGAGCGTATCCTAGTATGACCATGCAAAAATATCTTTGAATTCTTAGAGTAACTCAATGAGGTCTTACTTCGTATTTGTGGTAATGTCAGTCCCAATCTTCACCTATTTTCCCCTTCTAAGCTCACAATTTCCATTGATTTCATTGTGAAGTAGGATTTGCTTCTCCTCTTGTTTTACCATCCTTAACAAGTCCGGAGATAAGCCACAGTCTACGTCATCTTCAAAGTCATGGGATCCCTCTAAACACATGTCTTGTTTAAAAGGAAATTCTAAGTCTGTAGCAGCGTCACTCATGTTGTTGATATCTAGGGACCTATTATAGGTACAAAAGAATATACAAAGAATGAATGAATTTAAGAATAATTATTTGTATAGTATGATTATGAATGTAATAAAAGAATGATTTTTGGAAGAAAATCCTAAAATAATGAAAAATCTAAAATAATTACTCGTATGGAAAGAATAAAAGAATATTTGCTCAAAATGAATGCAAAGATTTACTTTATTAAAATAATGATGTTTATACATGAGCCTCTTTCACAGAGGGATTCTTATCACTTCTAGGCTAAAAGCAACAAGTGTGTTTTGAATATTACTCTGAGTAAGGTCTAAACACTACAGGAATTTCTTCTGTAGTCCAATTGTTTAGCACACTCCCAGGTTCATAAGGTCGGATATCTAACAAGGTCCATCCTTCAACTACTTCTTCGTATATGGCATTGATGTGAACGTTTCCCAACATTTCTTCAATATTTTCTTCTCTTGGCATTCTTCGCTCGGGATGAATAATCCCTCCCGATACAAAAGTTTTGGATATGTAGGGAAAGTTCATAGGCTCCCATTTGACCTCATCCTCGCTCAAATGTGCTGTCATTCTTTCCTATTTCTTCTCTAACTCCTTCCTTCTTTGTCTTGTATCTGGCTTGTACCCTAAGCAAAAACGATTATGCTTGTCCTTCAGAATTTGTTCTAATCTTTCTAATATTTGATCCATTACTTTGGTTTTGCGACGGGTACCGTAGGAATATTTAATTGGTAGATTTTTATTAGTTTTCAGAGTAACTATAACAATTTCGATTAATTAGGGTCCTTTTGTGAAATTTTGGATGCAATGAAATGCAATGTAGATGAATGGAATGAATGCAAAAAAAGACATTGATTCTGATTCAATTCTATTAGAAAAACTTTACTAGAAAACAAATTTATTTACATAAAGCGGATATATATACAGCTTTGCTTTCATACTCCAGGCGAAGACATTGATCTTTTTCTTCATTTTGATATTAATATAAATCTCGCGAACTCTTCAAAAAGGGTGTCTCCTCTATCTCTTTTTTGCTTGATCCGGGCCGCAACTCATTACTCACTCATCCTCGTGACACTCGTTAGCTTCTTGAAAAAGGTCGGGACATTGAGGACTCTCGAATAATCTTTGTCAACTTGAATCCTCGGGCAATAAAGCAAGGTCGTGTAGTCCTCCATTAGACTATCACCCTTCTTTCGTCAAATTTTCTTGGACCATATCCGGATAACCACATTGTCTTCCACTTTATCAAGAAATCCGTTTTCCATGACAAGCTCTCTATTTAGCAATTGAACGTGAATCAACACATCTTTTTTATGATGAAAATGCAATGCAATCATAACAAAAAAATAGGTTAGTACAATGCAAAAATAAGCAAGCAAAAATAAATAGAGCACCTATTTGGGTGACCACTAGGGGTTTGGAGTGGTTCTCCTTACGGTATGCTCTTAGGGCTCACTACATGCAGTTTAGTTCTAAAGAAAGGGTACCTGAACCAACAGATTCCTCAATCCTTACCTATTATAGGCTCATACGGACTGAGTTCAGTTCAGGGGAATACATTTCCCTATAACTATACGGAGATGAAAATCTCACGAAGACATAGGTACGGATGTATCCCGAAAGTAATCCACTATCCTATACGGAGGTAAAAATCTCACAAATGAATAGTTTCTCACTCCCACTTAAAAGGGTATAACCGAACGGTTATGCAATGCAATATGCGGAGATTAAAAGACTCGAACCAGTAAAGCAAGCATATCAAAATGATGCAGACCATAAAATGCAATGAAAAGATCGTAAATTTAAATCGAATTCACAATTTCTGACAAAAAAATAAGAAATAATCAACTCGTGGCTTGACTCTCTTATTTTTTTCCCCAACGGAGTCGCCAAGCTATCGAACCACCTTTTTTAAAACAAGGGGTCGACTTTTATTTTGAAAATGAAAACAAAAACGCAAACGAGAGTCGCCACCGATAATTTTTATGAGGTGTGATGGGGTCACGTCTTAAGGGTTTAATTTATTAAAACAATTTTGGCCTTCAATATTCAGAAAAATAGGTTCGGGAGTCGGTTACGTACGAGGAAGGGTTAGCACCCTCGTAACGCCCAAAATTGGTACCTAATTGATTAGTTAATGTCTCAATGTCGAAAAATTGAAAATTTTGAAGAGATTTAAAATACAATCCTTTTGTTAAAATCACTTAAAAAATAAAATTAAAACGGGCATATTTCATGTTAATCGAGAAAAAGAATTGTATCCCGTGAGTTAGGACATAATATTTTAAATCCTGATATGAGAATAAACATTGAAAATTTATTTATTTGAAAGTTATTTGATTATCTCGATTTTAAAAAAAAGATCATATTCAGTAAGTTAGAACACGCTCCTTTTTAAATTCCCGAGATAATTTTAAAACATATTTTTTGAAAATAGTTAGTATATTCAGATTTATCGAAAAAATCGAGACCCCGTAAGTTAGGGAATGATCTCTCAAATTTCAAAATATAAAATATTACTTATTAAAAAATTATGCATTTGGGTCGAAATTAATGTAATATTTAAAATATTACTCAAAATATTAAGCTGACAAATGCTACAATACGAGTGTAAACAAATTATAACATATAATAACAATGATCACATAACATCTATTACTCTAACATTAACATTAATCAAAGAACAATAAAATCAACAATAATAATAATGAATAATGATGGTAACAACAATAATACAAAAACAAAACAAGACAATATCGAAAATTTAAAAAGATAAATAGATATACAAAATAACATTGAGGGGCTTCTGAAACCCTAGGGGTTTCTGAAAACTATTTTTTTTTTGGGTTTCAATGTAATTGGGCTGGGGTTTTGGGTTAATATAATGGGTTTTATTTTATTTTTTGAGCTTTTAATTTTTAGTTGATTATTTTGTAATCTAGACATTTTATTAATGTTTGGGCCTGGGCTAATTGGGCCTGTTAGAGTGATGAATGGGAAATAAATATGCAACATTTTTCTATGTTCTTTTTTCATTGTATTTGACAAGAAACATAGAAAATGACAAAGAAAATGAAAATGAAATAAAGTTGACAGATCTTAAGACTCTTTGTTCTTCTTTCATTTGATCGGATCGATAGGCTAGAAAGTAAAGTTCTGGTAATCGTGCCACTACAAAAAACAAATCTCCACCATTATAAAACAAACCGACATGATACACTAATAAAGAGGTCTTTAGAAAGTTGTAACGGGACTTAGGTTAAGGGTACGAAAAAGGTTAGAAAAGTTGGTTACAAGTGAGAGTCGAGTTGATAAGTTACCAAACCACACACACAAAAAAAAACTATAAATGTTATTAAAATTATGAAAAAAAATTAATTTTAATTTTTTTTTTGCAATTTTTATGTAATTTTAAAGAGTAAGGACCAAATTAACAAAAAACTATAAATGTTTAAGGCTAAAAAAAAACTATAAATGTTATTAAATTAGGTGTAGTTTGAGGACTATAACCCTACTATGTAGTTTTTATAAATTAATCGAATTAGCCTATCATCAGTTAGAAATGGTTTCTAGAATATTTATACTTATTTAGCTTATACTTTATTTAATAGTTGAAGTTCAATAAACATATTAGATTATTTTAAATTTAAACTAACCTTTTATGATAATAAATAATCATACGTAATTTTTCTTATTATATATGTGATGTTCGTATTATCTAATACGTAAAAGGCGGATTCGTTAATTTTAATAAAGGGCAATCAGTTTTCAGCTTATCTCATTTTCTTTTAGTTTCTAACAAAATCAATTGATTTGATTATGTATTTCATTACTCGATAATTAATTACCTTAATCCATTATAACTGATTTTAAAATTGATTTTATCAATCTAATGGACTTGACCGAGTCAACTAAGCCAATATCATCGGTTTTAATTGGGTTTTGCTCGACCCTACTAAAAAACATGTCGATGTTATTAAAATTGATATATTATAAAAGATTAATTATAAAAAAGTCAGTCAATGCTAAAGTCACATATAACTCCAAAGACCCCTCAAAAAATTGAATGCATCAACAACAAATTTAATGTCGACGTTTTATTGTTTCCGAAAAGGCTGATAAGACTGAAATTATAGAATAAAATCGTGAGGTCTTAAATGCAATTGAATTAAATGTGATCCTAAAATGTTAAGAGTTCTTATCCCACAAATGTGAAAGTGCTTGTCAAGCACTGAAGTACAACCTAAATATTGGTTTGTGTTAAAATTGAAATGTTTGTGTCATCTAAAAAGATCTTGAATTCAATTAATTGTGATTGAGAAATCATGTCAGATTGCTTGAAAATTGGTGAGAAAATTCTAAGTCTATGGCAAGTAATTTCATGATGATTGGGAAATAAATAGGCAACATTTTTCTATGTTCTTTCATTGTATTCGACATGAAACATAGAAAATGACAAAGAAAATGAAAATGAAATAAAGTTGACAGATCTTGAGACTCTTTGTTCTTCTTTCATTGGATCGGATCGACAGGCTAGAAAGTAAAGTTCTGGCAATCGTGCCTTATGATGTAGGTTGATATTTTGTTCCTTTGAATTTTCAACACACAAAAAGCAAGAAGCTGGGAGGAGCATAAGAGAAGAGGTGGGACTGGAGGCAGGAAGATGATGGAGGGAACTTGTCAAAGCTAAGAATCTCTAAAATATTTCTCAACATTTCTTTTTTATTTTCTTGATTCATGAAAACAAATTTAGGTATTTCTCAATCTTGTCAAATTAGTGCTCAATCTTTTAGAGGTTGCTTATATAAGGATCAAACCTTTCAAAATAGTCAAATAAGAGTTTAACCTTTACAGAAGTGCTTAAATAAGGGTTTTTCATGCACTTCAACCCAATTTATAGAAAAAATAGGTAAATGTCGATGTGTTTAGAGTAAAATACATAACCTGATATACAAAATTTGAGAAACCCTTATTTGAACACCTTTTAAAAGGTTAGGCCCTTATTTGTCTATTTTAAGAGGTTTGACCTTCATTTAAACAATTTTATAAAAGTTTGATCCTTTTGCGAGCAACCTCTAAAAGGTTTAACCTCAATCTTAACATTTAACTTAGCTGAAATGAAACATAACCTGAATTTTAAATTATGACTATTGGTAGAGTATTCATCTTGTTTTGAAATATCTTCACTTCAAACCATTGTTGTAACCCAATCATCTCTCTAAAAACTAAAAATTGAATGTGGAATTGAATTAAATGTGATACAGAAATGTTGAGGTTATTATCAACGAGTCACCCGCAATTGTGGAAAAGGACCTCAATTTATAACCCTAAAGACCCGTTTATCCTAAAATTGAGAGCTTTGTTTCATCCAAAAAGACGTGGTGCTCTTGAATGCAATTGATTCCGTTTATCTTAAAATTGAGAGGTTTGTTTCATCCAAAAAGATGTGGTGCTCTTGAATGCAATAGATTGTGATTGAAAATTGAAGTGAAGTTGATGGAAAATAAGTTAGAAAATTCTACTTCTCCAAAAATTTAATGTGAAACAGCAAATTCAATGTCCACTTTTTTTTTTTGAATTTCTAGGTTTTCCTTAGCTTTTTTATATTATTTTGGAATTTTTGTAATCTTCTTATAATTTCTTAAAAAATAATATATTTGTAAAATTTTCTAAACCATAAATACCAATTAAGAAGAATGTGATAAAATTAGGGGTAAATGTGTATTTAAGATACAAGTTTGATGGTATCCCAATGTCATTTAATCCTTTCGTGCGTCGGGGTATAACTTAAGGTGAGTTATTACAAAGTAACAAATTGATAATATTGGTGACCTATATTTACTTCAAAAGATTGGTGACCAAAACTATAATTTTAAGCAAAAATATGCGACAGAATTTGCGATTTTCCATTTTTTTTCATTTTGAAAAAATTTTGGTTTTACATTTTAGGCATAATGACAAATTTAGCTCTAATATTTTTTTACCTCAATTTTTTTATTGCTATAGCCTTCAACAATAACAAATTAAAAAATTAATTTAGCCTTTATGAAAAAAGTGCACCAATTGAGTACTCAATGATTCCAAAAAAAAAATCAATTAACCTCTTCATTTAACAAAAACTGTGAGTTGAACGATTTAACGGTTGATTTGACTAATGTTGCGGACAGAAATCACCAGAAATTGTCACATGATAGTATGATAATGTGGCATGCCACATAAAAAAGTAAAAAATGTTTTTTTAACAAAAAAATAATTTAAAAACATTTTTAAATTTACTTGCAACAACCTTGAGTAACATCATCCACAAAAGCTTGAAGGTTCATATCCATTGAACCACCTTTCATGGCGGCTTCCCTCGCTAACCCTTTCCATTTCTCAACATTTTTATTCACTTCCATCCCTTTTCTCTTCATCCCCCTTCACCAAATCCAAGCACCTAACGATCTCATCACGTTAATTTACTGAAAGAATATTTTATAAATTAACTTATTATTAAACATTAAAAAATATTTGAAAGAATATTTATGATAGAATATATTTATATTATTATAAATATAATTTATGCTTTAATTATAAGGAAAATTTTGAAAGATGAATTTATTATAATGCGTAGATATATAATTAATGATTTGGAATCTTAATATATACATAATATATATGATATCATTTTTTTCGATTAATAATTAAATATCATTAAATTATTTTGTAAGTTTATTATAATTTTTATAAATGATACAAAAAACTATTTAAAGCATATTATTCTATAAAAATATTAAAATTAATAAATCATATTATGAAAGATGCAAAAATAAATACAAGAATATAATATAAGAGGTTACAATTCTTGTTGTAGATATATAATTTACTAGTAATATTTTTAAAATATGTTGTTAGTTCTTGTATTTCAATAATTTCATTCATTATACTTTAAAAGTTATAAATTTAATCCCTTACTTTTTTAATTTAAAAATTTTAATTAAACTATTATCATCTTTGATATTTTTTGTAGAATTTGTCAACTTGTTTATTTTGTGTTAGTCATATACCACGATATATAAGAGAAACCTAATTAATATGTCAACTTGACAAATTTTGACAAAAAAAAACAATATTAACGATAGGACTAAGATTTTTAAATAAAAACAAGACTTAATTTTTAACCTTTTAAGTATAAGGACTAAATCTAAAATTTTATCAAAGTATAACGACAACTAGATTATTTCAACCTTATTTTGTTTAAAAAGTTTTTTACATTTATTAGAAAGGAGTTGCCACCGATTTGTTTTTCTTAACTGTGATTGGTCACCTAAAAAAATCGTCTTTTATAAAGAGATTTTAAAATTCTTTTAAAAAGATAAATTTAAGGTTTGCATTGAATTCTAGAGAAAAAAAGTGGGTGCAAGAGTCGATTACATATAGGGAAAGTTATAGAACCCCTACAACACCCAAAATTGGTACTCGTTAATTACGTAGTTGTTAAAAAAATAAAAAAATTTAAAAATGAGAAATCTAATGTTTAATTGTGATCCTTTGAAATAAAATACTTACGTGGAAGATGTGCACTTGTCTTACCACCACGATCATCACTTTTCTTCTCTGGCTTCCCATACTTCTTAAGCCGCCAATCCAAGTGGCTATGTAATTCAAAATAGGTAGCCATCTCATGCCTTTTGCGATAGCAATGAGTGCACAACAAGGTTGACTTATCAATACAATTAGCTCGGCCTTTGTTATGACCTTCTGTATGCAAAGCAAAGCCTAAAATATCAGACTTCTCTTCCTTAATCAGTGTAATTCCACGTACATGTTCCTCCTAAGTAATTTGTTGGAATGCCTGATTTAAGGAAGGCAAAGGATCTTGGTAAAACAATGTAAACCTAGTTTGAGCATAACAATTAGAATAGAGAGCAAGAAGTAATTGATGAAGTCGATCATGCTCACGACATTGTTCATCCGTCTTCCCTAAGTTACATAAACATTGTCCACACTTGCAATAAATCAATTGTTCATGATTGTCTAGTTCATCCCACAAAACCTTTAATTTACTGAAATAAACTACAACACTCATAGTATTGGTTTTCTAACAACGACTAATATTTTCTTTTAATTATTGAATACATTGATCGTTGACAACAACAAAAATTCATGTAAACCATCCCATAAAATTTTTGCATTATCATAATTGGAAAGCATCAATCTTACATTTGGATCGATAGTGTTGAGAATCCATAAAATTTTTGCATTATCATAATTGGTGCTCCGCCAACGAATTGAGTGTTGGGTGTTTCCTATTCGTTGACGGTAAGTGTGCGAGTGCATTGGATGCTATTGTGAGGCTATGTTTTTGGATAGTTTTTGTTTAAGTTTTGTAAATGTTCACTGAAATTGGGCATTGGAATGCTATTTTTAGGTTTCGGTGGACTTAGGGTTGCTTTTGGGTCAGAATCAAACCAAGTGTGTAATGAAAACGTAAGAAAATGACGATTGACGAAAGCCAAAAATTGGGCTTGTCAACTCCAAACGGTTTTGTGACTCGCTATGTGGTAGGCTGTGTGCAACATGCGACTATGTGTGACACACGACCTAGGCCATTTTGGACCGTATGGGCTGAGTGCTAGGTAGGTGAGCCACATGGGCAAGGCCATTTTGGGTGTGTGGGCTCATACATGCATATGGGCCCAAATTACAAATTTTTTCCCTAGGGACATACATGTTGTCTCGATCAACTGTGGGCCTTCTATAGGGTCTGTATGTGTGGTATAAGAGTTAAAGCATGAAATCAGCTACTCTATTAGATTGAGATTGACGTAAATAACATTTATATGAGTATTATGGAATACAATATGTATGATCTATTTTGTTATGCATAAGCATGTGTAATATCTATTATACGCTCATGCGTGATATGTTAACTCTAGTATCTGTTAATTTATTTTACATGATATTTTGTCTGTATCTGGCTATGGGGCGGGATTTGTATTATGAGGAGGAAGTGTTCTGTGTGAGGTGATATCTCGCCTATATACTGGCAACTCTGCTGCGATTATTCCAAAAAGTGTCATATAAATACTATACGGTGTGTAGGGCTGGGTGGGTATTTTATACCCCACGTGGTGTGATAGAATGGTCGGAGTTGGTGTGTAGAGGATGAGGGTAGGATGTTGCATATTTGTATCTGTATAATTCTAATTTTATAAAAGGTTTACACTTGTATCTGTTCTGCATGAGATTGATTCTGAATTTTTGTTTATATACGCGTTAGACACTAAGTTTCAAAACTCACTCTCTGTTTGTTTATTCTGTTCAAGTAACCCTCAGATTTAGGTGGGTCGGTGCGACGGAAGCTCAGTGGTGTCCACATTTCTGTAAAATTTCATTCTTTTAAAATTAGTTTAAACTTGTCTAGTTTTAAGAGTATTGTCATTTTGGGACTCTCTAGACTTTTTGGGACTATTTTTGGTTTTGGATTTTATTTTGTTTTCTCAGCATAACAACTGATAAAATAATTTTTCTGAAAATGACAACTTTTCTAAAATAACGATTTTCAAGAAACAATTTGATTTTCCAAAATATGATGTTTTAAAGAAACTCCGCTGCAAAATATTTGGTTTAATAAAAAGGCGTAAGTGAGCAACGATTTTAAATCAAATAAGTATATCAATAAGTTTTCCAAACAAATCAGATATACTAAGTAATAATGGCTACGATGATTTGCCAATAACAAGGAAGTCGTTTTATAAACTTTTTTTCGTAACACATCTAGATTTGGCCATAACATACAGGCCGGGTTTAGGGTGTTACACTTTCGATAAATTGGTTTAAATAGACTTTATGACTAATTTGGGCTTTTTAGAATTTCAAACAGTAAATTATTTTGGACTTTGCTTTCGTTTTAGCGTGCTTTTCCAAATTAAGTAGTATTAAATTTCTATTTGCAAAATGATTTGTTTCAAACTAAATCACGATTTTCAAAACCTTATAGCTTAGTAGATTCCACTACAAAATGATACAATTACTTCAATGTTTTATTGTAATAAAGTAACAGTTTTAACAAGAATTTTCTCTAAAACTGGAAAACGATTTATCAAAGTGAACACTAGTTTAACCACATGATTTTAAAGTAAATTCGTGGGCTTTCTAGCGAGTTAAAGTAAATCATCAAGATTTAGCCATAACGTCTAGGTCGAGTTTGAGGTGTTACACTGCATCCACAGCCAAAGACAGATTCCAACTGCGGGTATATGTTGTATAATGTACAGGCAAAAGCAGGCTTCATTTGTAGGATTTTTTTGCTGTGAATCCACAACCAAATCTAGAATCCAATTGCGGGGACTTGCTATGTGTCCACAGCCAAATGACAGTTATTATTTGTGAACCAATAGTGGTTTATCCACAACCTAGTGTGTTGGAGAAGGGAGTTTAGGGGAACTCCCATTATGGTATGTAATGTGGGGTAGGATTTATTCTGTTAAAACCCAAAATTGTATGGCATCTTCTAAATCATGTGCATACAAATCTAGAATTCTATTATGATATATTTATATATGTGTGAATATTGTGAATGATGTGGAAATTTGATATTCTGAAATTACAACTGTGAATACTATGATACTATTGGTGGTTAAATTGTAAAATCGACATTCTGAATTGTTATCTGACTGTGATTGTTTTATGCGATATTGTTTAATGTGTTTTTGTAACGCCCTAAAATTTTAATTTTGGGTATTGTGAATGTGTGACACAAAATTTCTGTCTGCTTTAGTGGTTATGTGTTCTGGGTGTGTTTGAGAGGTCCCAAGTTCAAGCCAGGTCTTGGGCAAAATTTGGTATTTTTATGAATAAGCCCTATCTTTGGTCAGTAGGCTTTTAAGTAAAAGTTGGAAAATAATTAAAAGAATGAGCCTATTGGTCTGGTGGATAAGTGGAGTGTTGGTGTGAAGGAGGTCTTTTGTTTAAATTTTGGCATGGTCATTATTTTTTGCTCGTGCGTCCAGGAGAGTTTGAGATGGATTAAAAATTCGAGTAGTGGATTTAGTGGGGAGTTTGATAGAGAGAAATAAGGGATTGGGTAGTTATCAAATATTCTATTCATCTTTTTTTTTACTTTCCCTAAAATCCCTCCACTTTCTTGCTGTTTTTCTCTTCATTGCTACCGAATTTTTGCTCTCTTTCACCCTTCATCCTCTTGATTTTTCTTTTCCCACTCTGCCTCGTGTCACTCCACGTTTTTCTGTGATCGTTCGGTAAGTTTTAGATAAGTGATTTGTCTCCATTTGTTAACTTTCTTTTGAAGTGTTTTGTTTATGCCAATTAGGGGAGGATTCAATGGCTCGTAATCTCCAATTGGAGTCTTAGTTTGTGTGGGAATTACTGTTCATCGGTTGAAGGTAAGGTTTAGTCACTTATGGGTTAAAACCTCAATACAATTTCAATTTGGGATCATGTTATGTAAGATTAAATTAGTATTATTTGTTCAATTATAGGTTTTGGAGTGCTCGGGGACTGTTTTAGCATCAAACAAAACTAAGTGTGTACCCAAAATGCAGAAAATGAGACTGTTTAATTCCATAAGGATAAGCAAGAATATTGGTGTTTGATGATGAAGTGGAACGAGTTGTAGGATTAGCTTGAGCAGGCTTGTGAGGTGGTTTACTAATGAATATCTTCTTTGAGTTTAATGTAACTTTGAACTTTAACTTTTTGAGAGAATAGATAAAAGTCAAAGAATGTCCCACCAAGTGTATTAGAAATTTGTGCATACAAAATTGGAGTTGAAAATTGACTTGAAAATTTGGCGTATAATTTTATTTATAACTTTGAAAATAGTACAATCTCAAATTTTCTTTACAATGAAAATTCCTTTGTTTTTTTTCTCCTAGATTGAGCTTTGATCCATGCGTCATACAAACTTGATCTACTTAGGGTGGAATATTGTTTTCTATGAAATAAATATTATTCGTGTTTTACTAATTCAACCAGGATTCTCGTGTCTCTCCCTATAAATAGATAGTACTGGTAGAGCTATTAACACAAGACATAAGTTTCACATATTGTTATTCTGCTAGAAAGTAGTGAGAATATATTTTCAAAAAATAAATTTTATTTTCTAGGAATTACAATTCTATTGGTTTCTATTGAGAGAGAATTACTTTGCTATTGAAAGTAATAAATCATTTTTGGTTTTGCGTTTAATTTGTGATTGTTCGAACCCACACTTGAAGCAATTTGTGGTACGAGAATAGAGGAGAAGGTCTAGGATCCATCATGCTCAAGAGTCGATTATGCGTAGGGAAAGTTATATTATGGCATTCCTACAACGCTCAAAATATTATGCAATTGTCAAAAAAAATTTAAAATTTAAAAAGGGGAAATCTAACGTTTAATTGTGATCTCTTAAAATAAATTACTTATTTTCCAGTTTTATTAAAATTTAATAGTAAAATAATTTTCATTATCTCCTAATATCCACAAATATTTTTTAAAGAAAACAAAACCCGCGATACACTAATTGTTGGAAAGTAAAACCAAGGATGAGGCTAGTTGGAAGATTTCACCCAAAGCAAACCAAGGACTAATCATAGAAAAGTTAGTTGTATAGCTAGGGCCATGGGCTTTGGGCAATTTGTCATTCAGCCTTTCTTAAAAATAAAAAGCTTCAATTTAGTCCTTTTAACCTTTGATTAAATGGAAACTCGAAAAACTTAATTATTTAATTTATGCCTTTTTAAATACAATTTTTTTGTTTTAGCAACTGAAATTTTTTAATCTAATTAGCATCTCAAAACAAAAAATTCTAATTGCACCCTAAAATTTACGAATTTAAATAATTTGAACAAGTCGACTCGACTTGGCCATGCCAACTCAGCCTATATTGAGTTTTGCTCGACTCTACCCCAAAGACCTGTCAATGTTGTTAAAATTGAAATATTTAACTTGTTGGAGAAGACAAACTGTAGAAAAGTAAGTCAATGCTAAGGTGATATATAACTCCAAAAACCATCTTAAAATTGATTGCATGCCAACAAATTTAATGTCGACGTTTTTATTTTTTAGTTTTTGGTGTAAGACGTTTTGTTGTTTTTCAAAATAGTTGATAAGCCTGAAATTATAAAACATAATCATGAGGTCTCAACAAATTTTTTAATTTCTTAATTGATGAAAACAAATTTAAGTATCTCAAAATTAATTTGATTAGTGGTTCACCGCCTTGGAGGCCCTGTGTCCAATGAAAGTATATTTTATAAATTAACTTATTATTAAACATTAAAAAGATATCTAAAAAAATAATTTTTTATTAATTTTGTTTTAAGTTACCAAAATCTATATTGAACAAATCAAATTACTAAAGAAATCAGCACAGGATGGTCTAAAGCACTTAAAAATATGTTTTTAGATCACTTTAAATTTCATTTTTTTTTAAAATTTTGTTAAGTGTGATCGGTAAAAAAATCACCTTTTATATACATATTTTTAAATTCTTTTAAAAAGATAAATTTGAGGTTTGCGTTGAGTTCTAGAGAAAAGAGCAAGTTTAAAATTCTTCCCTTGTCTAAAACCCTAATCTCCCCTTAGAAGTATGATGTACATTGCCACTACACCCAACACTTATTTCTTTTCTATTATTTCATTTTTGCAAGGATGAGACGTTTAAAATTATTCAGGTCATTATTTTACATGATCCTCTCCATAACTTATTTTATTATGTGGTTAAAATATGTTCTTAGTTATAAATTCATTCTTTATACTTTAAAACTTATAAACTCAATCCCCTATTTTCTCAATTTAAATTTTATAATTTAATTATTATCACCTTTGATATTTTTACTTGTGATAGAAAAAAAAGTCTAATATTGAAAGAGCCCATCAATATGAATATGTTTCTCTTTCTTTCTTTTCCTTATATTATTTATAAATCCTTTTTTTAATATTATAAAAGTTGGTATAACTTAATTATCAATAACCTTTTCCTAACCCTTGAATTGGAGGATAAAACACATTTGAGCGCAATTAAACTCACATTTCCTTACACTGACAATAATAGCAATACTAACTCAACTAACACTTAGTCAACCATATATTTTAATTTTTAAATATAATAAAACATGTGCATCTAGAATAAATCTAGTATATATATAATAGTGTACTGGGCGTTGCGTGGCAAATTTTGTTAATTTAAGTTTAGACATGGATTGTTGGTTTGATAATAGATGTGTTTTTTTTCTATAATTTTTATGTCCGGGTTCATTGTCGATATTTGTGGAATTGAACTGCAATTGGAAAAAATAATAATTTTTAAGATATTTTTTAAACACTAAATGTTAACTCTATTACAATTTAAACGTAGTTAAAATTTTTTTTGTTGAACATAAGCTTAGAAAATTAAGCGCTCATCAGTCCAAATGAAAATTATCATCAGTCACTAGTGACTGTCTAATATCTTCTTCAAGCTACCATCTCACATAATGCAGAGGATCTTCCAAGATAACCAGCTGCTCAATTACGCCTCCATTTGCCTTAGCTATGCAATCAACAACTTTATTGGCATTCCGCTGAATATGTCTAAATTTGACTTCCCAATTTTTGGAACACCAATCGTGAATCTGTCTTACTTCGGCAGCACTACTTATTGTAGTCAACCCGTTACAAATAGTTTCAATCAACATTGTGTTGTCACTTTCCATCTCAACACATCTGAATCCTAATTTCAGTCTTTCAAGAATAGCTCTGGCTTCAATTTAGGAGATATCATTCATACCTAATACAAAGATTAAAATAATACATTTAATAATAAAAGACTAATTTAATCGATTTCCTATAATACAAATGTATCTTCAAATAATTTAAAAGTGAATTTTATGTTTGGGTTTTTGATGTGTGAAATATTGATGGATTCTAATTAAGTTTTGATTGATAAACTAATAAATGTAATTAAGTCTTCTCACGTTTACATTAATTCACATTTTCTTTTGAAATTCTATGTAGAAAAAGGATGTATGGAAAGGGAATTATCAAAACAGGATTACGATAGTGTTGAAAATAATGATATGTTAGGAAAAAAAAATAAAAAAAGGTGCATATAATTAGTAAATATATATATTTTGTAGCGTTACTATAGTTTTAAAATATATTTATAAAATTTCAAAAATATTTTGTTGATTGTTTTAAGGCTTACAAATTTTTAAATATTTTATAAAGTATTTAATTTTTAAAAATATATCTTTTTAAAAGGGAAATTCATTAATTCATTTAATGAATAAGATCATACAATTTGAAGGGAGAAAAATAACAAACACGTTGTACGCGTTGAAGGACAAGCTCTATCAATATAACAAAAACTTCAATTTCAGCATCAATAGATCATTATGGCAATTTGATGATCGGCTTTGTCACAACTCAAGCACAATATATTAGGAGTGATTGCAAACACTTAATATAATAAGGAAATCAACAATAGACGGTCCAAAGCACTTAAAAATATGTTTTTAGATCACTTTAAATTTCAAAAAAAAATATTTTTTTATTAATTTTTAAATATTGGTTAAGTGTGATCGGTCACAAAAAAAACACCTTTTATACAGAGATTGAATTTTTAAATTAGAAAAGTAGGAGGATTGAATTTTTTTAACTTTTAAATTATAGGGACTAATAGCAAATTTTAAACAATTTATTATTCTGAAAATAAAAGAATGTATAGTAATTAATAAAATATATTTTTTAAGTATTTTTAATGGATTATGTGGAGTAATGTGAAGAAAATTTAGGAAAAATTTTGAAAATTCGCTCTTTGTACGTATTTTTTAAAGAAGAAGACTTGAAATTTATTTTGAAATTTCTTCAAAACTTTGCTTTCCTTTTTAAATTTTTATTTTGAAATTTATTTTGAAATTTATTTTGAAATTTCTTCAAAACATATTAAAGCATGCTCTCTGGGCTTTTCTTCATCATCCAAACTATTTTATCAACTCAACTTCCCTTTTCCTACTTTTTTTTATTTTCTTGGCTTATTCCGTCTTGCTATCATGAACTACAACACTTGCTTTCATCTTCTTTTAGCTTTATTCATACCATGTTCCGGACTTTGCTGGGGTATGACAGTCAGGAATCTCAACTCCGATCAGTTTGCACTTCTCGAGTTTAAGGATCGCATTGCCGGTCCTCAAAATGTCTTGGCAAACAATTGGACGGCCTCAACCTCTGTTTGCAATTGGATTGGTGTTTCTTGTGGCATCCTCCATAAAAGAGTTATAGCTTTGAATCTTACAAGCATGAATCTTAGGGGTAGTATCCCTCCACACCTTGGAAATCTTTCATTTCTACTCTCTCTCGACTTGAGTAGAAACCATTTCTATGGCCATCTCCCTAAAGAATTGGGCCAATTGCATCGTTTGAGGATCCTTCGATTAAGCTACAACCGTCTTAATGGGGAAATTCCATCATGGCTTGGGAACTTACAGGGAGTTCGAAGGCTGAGAATGAAAAATAATAACTTTATAGGCACAATCCTTGAAACACTTGTTAACATGTCTAATTTACAGATCTTAAACTTGGGATTCAATCAATTATCTGGTAAGGTTCCATCTTCCATCTTCAAGATTTCTTCACTGAAGATTATATTTGGAGTGGAATAACTTAGAAGATATTGAATTTTCTTTGTTTCTTTAATTTAAAATATTTTTTTCATAAAAGAGTTTGATTTGTAATAGATAACAAAAATAAGAGCATTTTATTTCATTCAAGGCAAAATAGTTAATTTGATGGAAAAAAAAATATGCTTAAAGTATTTTTAGTTTAACAGCTTAGAAGGTATGCTTTTCACTTCAATTTTCGACTATGTGTGCAGGTCAGATTCCATCAAGTATTTTTAATTCAACTACGCTCGAAGTAATAGGTCTATTTGACAACAAATTAGAAGGTATGTTTTTCACTTTAATTTTTTCCAAACTCCAAAAACATTGTGTTGAATTTGTTTGTTATATTTTGATCATATACTTTAGAAATTTATTAAAAGTTGTTAGAAATTGTTAAATATTGTAAAAATTATAAAAAAATACTAGAAATTATAAAAGACGGTAAAATTTAAAAAAGAAGTTAAAAACTAGTAAAATTGTGTAACTTGAAATAAAGTATATATTCGCTAATATTTTTAAAAAAAATTAAATATTTGATATTAAAATTGTATATTGTGGTACAATCAATTTTTATAATTTTTTTTAATATTTTAAAATTTATCAAATTCTAGTACTATATCAACTCCCCAATTCATAAATAGGAGATAATGCACTTTAGCATACTTGAACCCACATTCTCCTACATTAACAATAACGCACATGCCAATCAAGCTAAGACTCAATTGATAATTCTTTAGAATAATTAAACATGCAACAATAGTTCTTAAGATATTGCTCTAGACACAAACAATTTATCTTGAAATAGTAAAACAATATTTGGATTAATTAAAAACATAGATATCAAATTTATTTTATTTTTCAAAATGTCATACTAATACACAAAAAAAAAATTAACAGTGTTAATAATTGAACCTAAAATTTTCAATTCAAAAATAAGAGAGACTAAATCAGAGAAAATAAAAAATATAAAGATTAAATTTCAAATATACGAAAAATACAAAAATTTTGAGCAAATAATAATCTTTAAATTTTACACTATAATTTCATAAAAATAAATAATTAACCCAATAGATAAAAATCATACTAGTTTACATTAAAAGCAATGGCTTTAACATTTTTGTTTCCCAAATCATAACTAATTATTATTCAGTGTCATCTCATTTTTAAGATTGATTAGATGCCACATTCTCATGCCAAACTAATTATTATTAGTGTATTATATGTTTTGTCTATACAAATCAGAATGACTAATTACGACTCAAAACTTCTTATTATGTCTGAACTTTTTAATTGATTTCATCACATTCTTAATTGATTTAAACTTCTTAGTTTGGAAATGCTTAATATTAAAGCAATTAAAGGCTTTACAGGTCAGATTCCAACTTCGATCTTCAACATTTCTTCTTTGAAGACCATTAATCTCTTCAACAATAACCTATCAGGTAGTTTGCCTAATGATATGTGTCAACATCTTCCCAAGCTTGAAGGGCTTTACCTGAGTTGGAATGAATTATCTGGTAACATTCCATTTGGCATGGGCAAATGCAACAACCTTAAAAATTTGTTGTTGTCCTATAATCAATTTATGGGGATCATTCCAAGAAGTATTGGAAATCTAACACGACTCCAAGAATTATATTTGGGGTTTAATAATCTAGAAGGTAATCAATTTCCTTGATTTCTTGAATTTAAAGTATTTTTTTTATAAAAGAGTTTGATTTGTAATAGATAACAAAAGTAAAATCTTTTTATTTCATTCGATGGAAAACATATATATGCTGAAACGTATTAAAATCAAACATCTCCAAATTTCTGTAGAACAGAAAAGAAAACCTCTATGACTTATGCTAACAAAATAGGTAGTTTGACACCTTGATTTTTCGACTATGTGTGCAGGTCAAATTCCCGAGGAAATCGGCAATCTTCTTGGTTTGGAGATGCTTAGTATTAAAGCAATTAAAGGCCTTACAGGTCAGATTCCAACTTCGATCTTCAACATTTCTTCTCTGAAGACCATTGATCTCTCCAACAATAGCCTATCAGGTAGTTTGCTTAATGATATGTGTCAACATCTTCCCAAGCTTGAAGGGCTTTACCTGGGTTGGAATGAATTATCTGGTAATATTTTTTTCGCAAAAGAGTTTGATTTCACTTCAATTTTCGAATATGTGTGCAGGTCAGATTCCATCCAGTATTTTTAATTCAACTACGCTCGAAGAAATAGGTCTATTTAACAACAGTTTAGAAGGTATGTTTTTCACTTTAATTTTTTCCAAACTCCAAAAACATTGTGTTGAATTTGTTTCTTCTATGTATGTCATATACTTTTATCATTTTAATCTGATAATAAACAATAAGATTTATATGAATTGATTTATTTTTAATTTTTTATTTTCCATTAAACTTTAAAAAGTAAATAATTCTAATTAGTTTTTTTTAATTTTGTTATTCAAATGGTTGAATATAATTAAAATATATTAATTTATATAATAATTTTTCAAGTTTTAATTAAAGTATATGTACCATTTTTAGTATACAATATAATTTTACTTCATATAATTAAAAAAATATTATTAAAAATAAAAAATAAAAAATATAATTAAAATATATCACTAATTTTTTGTTAATTCAAAAATAGTGCTAATAATGTTTTTATCATCATTAAATCATCTGTACAAAATCTAAAAATTGATTTAGTGTTAATTCAATTTCATTTTTTCTTTTCCTGATACTTAATAAATTGATCTTCAAAGTTTGTAGATGATATATAATTAATATAAATATAATATATTAGATCATATAAATATATTTTTATAAAATTATTCATCAATTATAAAATTACTTGTTACCTAATTATTTCGAACTAAAGTACTTTTTTTAAACGTGAATATCTATATTATTATTGAAGCTTTTGATTGAGTTGGTGTCATGAGTCAACCGGGCACCAACTCGTTAGAGAAATTACAAAAATACCCTTTCATATTTAATATAAGTTATATTATTTGAGGGTGCTTTAGTTTTTTATTTAAAAAAATTATGGTGATATTTGAATCGACATCAATACATAAAACCTTAAATTTATCACTTAAAATTATGATGTCACAAATTAACTCGACACCAACTTATGAATTGACAACAACATCATCATAAATAAATGTATTCATTTAGTATTTTTAATTTGATGTATTCATATGTTTAAATTATATATGTTTTACTTACAATTTAATCTATTTTTATTTCAATATAATTTCAAATTATACATTTAATTATTTATCATAAGTTATTTTAGAACACAAATTTAAGTTCTGAAAACGTGGTTCTCATACACATATGTGTATGATAAAGTTTCTAATAATAATTTAAGTATAAAGTGATTCAATATAAATTTTAAATTTTTATTATATATTTTTAAATAATTTTTTTAATGGAATCAAAATTGTTATTTATAAGGATGCTAAATTTTTTTATAAAGTGAATTTATTTAACCAAATATTTTAGTAAAACCAAAATTTTTATCCATACATATGATAAATCTTAAAAGTAATAAAAAAATATTTAAAATAAAAAATTCAATAATATAGTAAAAAAAAACAAAGACTATATATTTGTCATTTCAAAAGTTTCTCAAAATCCATGCATTTATATATATTATAGATATATTTTTAATATAGTCCTTAATTTTTTTTGCCCACTTTAGTACCTAATATTATCAAACATTCCTAGTGTAGTCTCTAACATTATCAGGTGTTCTTGTTTTAGTCCATTGGACGTTAAAAAAATAGATTGAGATAGTCAACTAATTATAAATTGCCATGTGGCATATGATGACATCATGATGGCATCATCATCTAGAAAAAACCAAAAAAATCTTTAAATTTCAAAAAAAATTATAAAAAATAACTACATTATAAATATATAATTGTTTTAAAAAAATAAAAATTTGTTAATTTTTAAATTTATAATAAATAATAAAATTATTAAAAATTGTTAGAAATTGTAAATATTGTAAAAAATTATAAAAAATTATATGAAATTATAAAAGACGATAAAAATTTAAAAAAAAAGTTAAAAACTAGTAAAAATTGTGTAACTTGAAATAAAGTATATATTCGCTAATATTTTTAAAAAAATTAAAAATTTGATATTAAAATTGTATATTTTGGTACAATCAATTTTTATAAAAATATTTTAATAAATTTTTAATTTTTTAAAATATATCAAAATTTAGTACTTTATCAACTCCCCAATTCATAAATAGGAGAATAGTGCACTTCAACTAAGACTCAATCAACAATTCTTTAGAATAATTAAACATGCAACAATAGTTCTTAAGATATTGGTCTAGACACAAATAATTTATCTTGGAATAGTAAAACAGTATTTGGAATAATTAAAAATATAGATATCAAGTTTATTTTATTTTTCAAAATGCCATACTAACACAAAAACTTTTTAACAGTGTTAATAAATAAACTTAAAATTTTCAATTCAAAAAGTAGAGAGACTAAATCACAGAAAATAAAAATATAAAGATTAAATTTCAAATATACGAAAAATACAAAAATTTTGAGCAAATAATAATCTTTAAATTTTACACTATATATAATTTAATAAAATAAATAATTAACCCAATAGATAAAAATCATACCAGTTTACATCTTTAACATTTTTGTTTCTCAAATCATAACTAATTATTATTCAATGTTAGTCTTATTTTTAAGAATGATTAGATGCCACATTCTCATGCCAAACTTTTATTTTTTATTTTATTTCAGGTTTTACAATATTTTTAAAAAAATTATCAGTGTATTATATGTTTTGTCTATGGAAATCATGAGTAATTACTACTCAAAACTTCTTATTATGTCTCAACTTTCTAATTGATTTCATCACATTTTTCCATGCCAAAATTTTATTCTTAATTGATTTAAAGTTTTACAGTTTTTACTTTAATGTATTATATATTTTGTGAATTTGTATACTAAAAGATTCTATTTTACAGGTAATTTACCACCCATCACCAATGCTCCAAAGCTTGAGTTTCTTTTTTTGTGGGGAAATAAACTTAGCGGAAACATTCCCAACTCTATCTCCAATGCTTCCATGCTTAAGAAACTAGAGTTGTCACATAACTTATTCTCTGGTCCAATCCCTAAAACACTTGGCAACTTAAGACACCTTGAACGGTTCCGAATCGTAAACAATAATTTCATCACAGGATCTGCTACTGATCATGAGTGGAGCTTTCTTTCTTCTTTGTCGAATTGTAGGAATTTGAGAAAAATAGGTGTTTCAGGAAATCCATTGAGTGGCGTTCTTCCTACTTATATTGGGAACCTTTCAAAATCCCTTCAATTCTTTCTTGCCTATAATTGTGAGCTTCAAGGCATTATTCCTATGGAAATAGGTAACTTAACCAACTTATTGGTTTTAGAACTTGGCCATAATAAATTAAGTGGATTCATTCCAGCATCAATAGGAGGACTGCGGAATCTGCAAGGTCTAAATCTTTCCTCTAATAAATTAGAAGGGCCTATCCCAGAAAGCCTCTGTGGTTTGGAGAGACTATACAAGATGTATTTAGGGTTGAATAAGCTGCATGGACCCATACCCTCTTGTTTGGGTAATATTACTTCTTTGGGATATCTTTACTTAAATTCCAACAAATTGAGTTCCGCAATACCTTCAAATTTGTGGAATCTTAAAGATATCTTAGAAATAGATTTATCATCAAACCATCTTCACAATTCGCATGCTATTGATGTTGGAAATTTGAGGAGTCTACTGAAACTAAATTTATCAAGGAATCTTCTCACGGGCGATATCTTATCCACATTTGGGGGTCTTATAACTTTGGTTTCATTAGATTTATCAAATAATATACTACATGGTCATATCCCTGAATCATTTGCTGGATTGATTAGTTTGGAATTCTTGGATTTATGCAATAACAATCTCTCTGGAGTCATTCCCAAATCTTTGGAAAAGCTTTTATATCTAAAGTATTTTAATGTGTCTTTCAATAGACTTGAAGGGGAAATTCCCAGCAAAGGATGTTTTTCAAACTTTTCTAGCACATCATTCATGAATAATTGTGCACTTTGTGGTCCACCTAGATTGCTAGTCCCACCTTGCAAAAATGACATCCACAAAAACTCCCAAATGATTATATTGCATGCTTTTAGGTATGGTTTACCAACAATTGGTATTGTCCTAGTACTAATAGTCTTAACTATTATGTATAGAAGATGCCAAAGGAGTACAGCTCTACCAGTTAAAGATGATTTGTTGTCTTTGAAGACACTGAGAAGAATTTCACATGCTGAACTTTCACGAGCAACTAATGGATTTGAGGAAAGCAATATGCTTGGTTCAGGGAGTTTTGGATATGTATATAAAGGGAGGCTTTCAGATGGAATGGAAGTTGCAATAAAAGTTTTCAATTTGCAAACAGAGGGAGCATTTAGGAGTTTTGACATTGAATGTGATGCTATGCTTAATATAGTTCATCGTAATATTGTGAAGGTCATTACTTACTGCTCAAGTGTTGACTTCAAAGCCTTGGTGCTTGATTACATGTCTAATGGAAACCTTGAGAAATGGTTACATTCTGAAAATTGTTTCCTTGGTATCATACAAAGGGTCGACATAATGATAGATGTTGCGGTAGCTATAGAACACCTCCACAATGGACATCCAACACCTATAATTCATTGTGACATAAAACCAAGCAATATTTTACTAGATGAAGACATGGTTGCACATGTTGGAGATTTTGGCGTTGCCAAATTGTTGGGAGAAGGTGAAGTAATGAAGCAAACCATGACTCTTGCAACTATTGGGTATATGGCACCAGGTGAATTCTTTTTTTTTATTTTTGTATGATTATTTTCCTAATTTGCATTTTATATTTTTGTTTCTTGTGTATGTGGATATATATTTGAATAAGCGTTTTAGAAATAATTGAGGATGAATGATGTTCTAATTATACTTGAAATGCAGAATTTGGATCAGCAGGAATTGTTTCTATAAAATCTGACGTCTATAGTTATGGGATCGTCCTTATAGAAACTTTCACAAAGAAAAAGCCAACTGATAAGGTTTTTGTTGAAGAAGAGAGTATAAGGCATTGGATGGAAAGATCATTGCCTAAAGGAGCGATAGAAATTGCAGATGTTGATTTATTAAGAAGAGAGGATGAGTACATTGTTGTTAAAGCAAATTGTATTTCATCTATCATGGAGTTGGCGTTGAATTGTTCAGCTGAGTTACCAGAAGAAAGAAAAGATATGAAAGATGTTGTGGTTGAGCTGAAGAAAATCAAACAAAGGTTGCTAAACAACATCCAACATTTTTAACAGAGATGGTGAGTAATGAGTACACTTAATTTTATCTTTAATTCAACATTTTTAATCTATTCTGGAATTTTAATCATATAAACTATTTTTTTTTTCTTTTGCTTTCACGTAGTAGGCTCTCTTCAAAATTCAAACTTCTTTCAAAATGGAAACCAATAAAATAAGCAACAAGCCTTCCCATGAATTACGGTTTATGGTAGCTTTTGGACATCAAGTTATTTTCTTTGTTAGATTGGATTTTATTAGTTTCTTTTTCCATTCATGGTATAATTTTATTTTAGTCTTTTGCCAAAGATTTTATTAGGTGCGAAGCCAGAAAATCCTTTTAGGGGTGAAATTAAATTGTAATTTTTACTATAGTAAAAATATAATTTCACTATTTTAATAGCCTATATTTTTATAATTTTTAAATAATTAAATCAAAGTTTTATCATTTTTGGGGGTGCCAAAGTACAATTTTACCTTTATCATTTTAAAATTTTAAAAATCTTACAAATTTTAAATGGCTTAAATAGAAATTTTTTATTTTAAATGACATAATTTTTTTTTCTGTTTTCAAGTATTTTCTAAGTCTTTCTCTTTATTTCCTTCTAAATTTTTCAATTCAGAGACAAGTATAACACAATGGTCTTAATTGAGCTAGCTTGCCTCGTCTGGTAATTTGCTGCTTTCCATTTATTTAGAGTTATTTAGAGTGGTTTGTATTTAATATTGTCATAGTTGAAAGTATCATTCATAATCTAATCTAATTGTGTTTTTGGCTAGTGGTTGTTGATCAAGGAAAACTAAAGGAGGCCAATAAGAAGAACGAAACTCCACATCTTTACTATCATGTTCTACAAAACAAAGAGACTTTTTTCTCGATGAAATTTGTATTGGGCTATCAATGTTTCATGGATTATGTTGTTTTTCTAATGTAAGAGGGGGTTTTGCCAATATTGCATGCAAAATCAAAGTAATATTTGCCAATGCTTAGCTTAATCAACTCTAATGCTACTGTGGATTTGATTTGTCTTTACACTATTTAGAGATTATTTTGTGAATGTTAAATTGCCTTTGGGCCTTTCAAAGAAATTCAGCAAGCCTACGAGTCATTTAATGCTACAAGAAATTTGTATGGATGAAACATACAATATATGGCTTGAAATTCATAATTATATCATATATAATGAATCATTTGTTTCTTTTTTACCCTCTCCACCAAAATAACCATGAACATCTCAAAATCACCTGTATGATCCCAAAGGTTTCTTGGCTTGTCTACACATGTTTTTTTCTTTTATATTTTGTTAATAAAAATTTATAATTTAAACCTCTAAAAAAGGAATTTTTATGCGTCAAACTTCCACAACAAATCGAATATTGGGCTAAGGGTTGAAGCAAATTGAAAGAGGCAGACAGGGGTATTGGCCAAACCAAAATGGGGAAAAAAAATCTATTAAGACCCTTTAAAAAATAATAAATTAATACATGACAACTTCTCAAAATTTTATAATTTAATTCTAATTCTTCTATTTTTTTTTAAGATTCGCCCCTATTCAAAGCTTCTAACATTATTTGGTTTGGTAGTATAGCATGGTTGTTGGAAATTTAAATGGATTAATTTATTTCATATTTTTCAGTCCCACTCACCCGTGTGTGATAGCTCCAGTTTCCACACGCCTGTGTCACTTACCCACATGCCCGTGTGGGTTTTGGGGCTTTGAATTTTTGTCTCTTTAAATTGGTATTCTAATTTGTTTAAGTTACAATTTAGTTCTTAATAATAAAACTTGAATTAGACATAGTAAACAAACTCAAATTAAGCTAAAAATTTTAGGCTTGCATAATTTGACTAAAAGAAGGTTGGTAAACACTTAGATCTAAAATTAGGTTAGTTTTATCATAAGTGGTAAAATAACATAAATGCCCTTATGTTAAATTACCTAGGAGAAGTTTAAAATTGGTACATAATTTACTTTGGCATATTTAAAAAATATTATAATTAAAACTATAAATAAACAAAAAAAATCCTATTATAATTAAAGATGCAAAATAAATACATGAATATAATATAAGAGGCTACCATTCTTGATGTAGATATATACTTTATGAATGATACCCGTCTTAAATGCAACTGAGTACACAATGATTCCAAAAAAAATCAATTGACCTCTTCCTTCAAAGAAATCTTTCAGTTGAACGATTTAACTGTTAACCTGTCTAATGTTACAGACAGAAATCACTAGAAGTTACCGCATGGTAGTATGCTAATGTGGGTTGGGTTGGGTTGTAGTATCCCAACCCAACCACGGATGAAAAGCTTCCTTTGAGATGGATCTTGATCGGCAATAGAGTGTACGGCGGAAAGAACATCAAGGTGACAACAAACAGCATCTTGGAGGACGTCAAGGAGTTGATCGACGATAAATTGCTCGATTAGCTTGCGGCCATCTTGTGGGGTTAGTTTGGTGATTGGGTCAGGTTCTGATGCCGTTGAAATAATACCATTTTCATCAAGCTTGCATTTCTTAGAGGGATCCATGAATTGCATCTCTGAGGATTCTGAAAGCCCAAACCCTATAAAGCACTAAAAAGAGAAATGCGACCATCCAAATTGAGGTTAAAAAAAAGGAGAAGAATAAAAGTGGTGAAGGGTGTTATTGTATGTATCGGATTCAGGGAGTGGCATATGGTGGTGTTTATCTTTGATTGTTCGGGTGCCAACCTTTTAAGCCTTTTTTGTTTTAGGCTGATGGCTCAATTAAATTTTTGTTACCAGATTTTGGGTTCAACCATGATTCTGGGCTGACCCTTAGAAATAGTTTTACAAGCTAAAAGTGTTTATGATATCTAGCCACTTGAATTCGAGTACCTTAATGTTTAGCGTGAGTAGCTTACGAGTTAATTTGATAATTTCAGTATGAATTTTAAATTGAATCTCAAATATAAATAGTTGAATTTGAAATCATGTATAGGATTTATACTTAGGCTCTTCTTATAATATATAAGCTGATTGAATGAGCTTGACAAATTAGGTTTTTATTTTTGTTCCATACTTGGTTAATAGGGTAAAAAAAATTCTAACTATGATTCATTATGTTATGACTTTATATATTGAAATGTTGATGATTATGGTACTTGGAAATAGACTATGCAATGAATCAAGAAAAAGGGTTAAGGGCGTGCTCAACACATTAATTTGATTTGAAATGTGTTGAAGGAAATTGGTTAAATGAGGTTAATTAATAATTTGTTGATTATACAAAGTATGTTCAATTGATAAGATCACAAATTAATCATTTTTCATAATCAAAATCAAGTGTCTTGGGAAAGTTTGTCTTACAAGTCAATTTTATATATTATGATTTGTATTTTTTCACTATTATGCTAACATATACTCCACTTGGCTTTACACCTGTCGAATGTTTGGACTTCATGTCCGAGACACATTTCATAAGTTATAATAGAAACGTCTATTTATTTTGATGAGTTGTTCCCATCTAAATACTTTCAAGTATATTTTCATTCAAAATACTCATTTTACCATAATATTGAAATGTTCTACTTAGATTATCGTTGTTAACAACAATTTCCTTTTATCAACCCCATCATCTTTAGTTATGATATAACTAATCGAGATATCTTATTATATTCATAATTCCATGTATTGAACCTCTTTTGGGGTTTTATTAAAAGTTATGCCTTAGGTCTCTTCATGAGTACTCGTTTCCTTTAATGTGTGGCCAGCTTCATTTCTTACTCTTTTCTTTCAAGAATTTTTTGATTTATAGAATGAACTAGTTTTTTATCCTTCTAGCGTGCCCAAAAATTATTTTTATCACTATGTCCTTCTAGGACTCATAATTATTTGGAACATTTTAGCTGGTATATGTATCATCTAGTATATACAATCTCTAAGTGTCATCACTAAACATGTCTAGCAAATACTTTTTTCCTTCAAACTTTGTGCACATAATATTAGTGAGGGATCACAAAAAGTGATGACATAATTATCCTTATTTGTCCAACTTGTCTCCCCCTAATATTGAGAAAAATTTGCAACATGACTATTTTTTTCAAAATTATAAGTATATATCTCTTTTCAACTTTTACCATCAAATAAAAATTCTAAATTTTCTCAACTTCATACTTGATGGACCATCTTAGTGCATTATGGTGGAATATAAAATAGATATTTTACATCCAAATAGTCATATGAAACCTATTGGCTTATAAATGAAAGCCAATTCTCATGGGGCAAATGTTTCTTACATGTTGACTCTATGCAAATAAAATTACATGCTTATTTTAAAGTTATTCTTATATTAATGGTTAAGCAATTAAATGGAGGCACAATTTTGCTAACCATTAAGTATAACATATATAGGCATAGACAACTTAATATTATCTCAGCTAAAACTACGAAAATCAAGCTTAGGATATAATGCACCAACGTTGTTAGCACAAATTGCATACTATAGAGATTGTGTAGAATCAAATTATTTCAAGAAATAATACTGTAAACTTTGGGTTGCATACATGTGATACATGAGCTCATATATTATTTGGATATCATCAAAAAATGCAACCAACCTCTAACTTTATGTTAGTTCAATATTTTTTTTCCAAAGAACTAGTATTGATGACAATTATCAAAATGAAAATATCTTCTCATTCTTCAATAAAATCATATAAATTCTCTTCAAATTATTTTGCATCATTATTGATTTGAGATGATCTAGACGACCATACCAACACTATGAACTTCTTGCCACTATCTCATATGTCAATCATACAAGTGAAGTGTCTTCCTTCAAGGAATATTTATAATAAAAATACACGAGTATCTCATGTCATTTCTATCCATGGTTTTAATGTAAACCACATAAAGATTTCCCTCAACATATATCTACTCGATTTGAAAAATAATATCATATTGTATATGATTTTGTATCACAAGGAGGTAAAATATTAACTCTTCAAGAGCTTTTTACAGTTTGATGCAATATTAGTTCTTTAGAACATGTAATGATTTTATCATATAACATTAATGAATGCGTAATTTATTTTAAATAATGTACACTTTTGCACTTATTTTCAACTTGGATGATAAAAATTTCGAATCTTCAAACACTTCATTTACTCATATAAAAATAAAATGAATAAGTATAAATAAAATATATATTAAACATAACAAATAACAAATTCATATTACTAATCAATCACTATGGTTAGATTTTTTTTATATACCATAATACAAAAAATTACAAAATATTATAAGGTCACAATAAGAGGTTAAAATAACTTTAAAGCTATAAATGTTTAAACATAAAGATTTTCTAACCTCCACCTTTGTGATGAAGAGAATGAGATCATCCTCAAGCATATCTCAAATAGCCATTGATTCTAATGATTCTTAACTTAAACAATTAAATTCCAATACTTGAAGTCCAACAAAATTTTGACACAATCTAATAAAATGTTACTCTTGATTAAAATCGTACTGATAATATATTATGGAATAGTGAAAGAAAAGAACAAATCAAATAGAAAATATCAATATAATAGAAAGGTAAATAACTTTTTATTTGATTCCTTATGTATATATCTCTATAAAAAAATATCAATATAATAGAAAATATGCTTCTGTTTAAGTTACAAAGAATAAATAGAGGCTTGATTACAATATAAAAGCCTCATAATTTCATTGAGGTTACTACATTAGAGGTTACAACTTTGAAAATTATGGGCATCCACAATAAAATATTATTCCTAACACATATAGTATTATAATAAAATATATATTTTTTTATAAAATTTACGATAAAGAATAAATGGAACTCTTTCTGGTATGATAATGATTGGAACTCAAGTTATTATTAAAATAGATGAATACTCGATAAGCCACCATTTGATAAAATAAATCTTATATTATAATTTAAAAAGCTTGATAGAAAAAAGAGAGTAAATAATATAATAAAACTATAAATAAACAAAAACTCTTATATTATAATTAAAAAATATTAATAAAATTATATATTTAAAATACAAATAGATTGATAATTTTATTAATGAAATAAAGAGGAAAAATCGAAAAACAATTACGTTTGAAATGAAGGTGTTAGTTGAAATTGGCCGAAAAAGGGAAGTGGGAAATAGATGGGGTGTTAGTTGAAATTGGGACGAAAATGTAAATATGCTCATACAGCAAAACAGACTTTTAGCGGCATTTTTTTAGGCCTACAAGCGCCGCTAAAACTATTTGAAAGCACCGCAAAAAACGTCGCTATAGACAACGCCGCTAAATTTTACAACGTTTATGTAAAAAAATGCTGCTAAACGTCATGTTCTTTAGCGGCGCTTTATCCACAAACGCCGCTAAAGAACATGATATTTAGTGGCACTTTTATCACAAACGCTGCTAAAGAATATGACCTTTAGCGGCGCTTTACCCACAAATGCCGCTAAAGAACATGATTGATAAAATGCTAAAGTTACATATTTTATGTAATTAAATTGGTTAATTTATGAGAGTGCACCACTAATTTTTCCATGTTTTTGTTGAATTTTGTGTAGGGGTGCAATTTGGGGCTAAATAGAAGAAAAAGGAAACAATCTAATGATTCTCAACAAAATTTTGACACAATCTAATAACATGTTACTCTTGGTTAAAATCGTACTGATAATATATTATGGAATAGTGAAAGAAAAGAACAAATCAAATAGAAAATATCAATATAATAGAAAGGTAAATAACTTTTTATTTGATTCCTTATATATATATATATCTATAAAAAATATCAATATAATAGAAAATATGCTTCTGTTTAAGTTACAAAGAATAAATAGAGGCTTGATTACAATATAAAAGCCTCATAATTTCATTAAGGTTACTACATTAGAGGTTACAACTTTGAAAATTATGGGCATCCACAATAAAATATTATTCGTAACACATATAGTATTATAATAAAATATATATATTTTTATAAAATTTACGATAAAGAATAAATGGAACTCTTTCTGGTATGATAATGACTGGAACTCAAGTTATTATTAAAATAGATGAATACTGGATAAGCCACAAATTGATAAAATAAATCTTATATTATAATTTAAAAAACTTGATAGAAAAGAGAGAGTAAATAATGTAATAAAACTATAAATAAACAACAACTCTTATATTATAATTTAAAAAATATTAATGAAATTATATATTTAAAAACAAATAGATTGATAATTTTATTAATGAAATAAAGAAGAAAAATTGAAAAATAGTTATGTTTGATATGAAGGTGTTAGTTGAAATTGCCCGAAAAAGGGAAGTGGGAAATAGATGGGGTGTTAGTTGAAATTGGGACGAAAATGTAAATATGCTCACTACAGCAAAACAGGCTTTTAGCGGCCCTTTTTTAGGCCTAAAAGCGCCGCTAAAACTTAAAGCGCTGCAAAAAAAGTCGCTATAGACAAAGCCGCTAAATTTTGCGGCGTTTATGTGAAAATACGCTGCTAAAGGTCATGTTCTTTAGCGGCGCTTTATCCACAAACACCGCTACAGAACATGATCTTTAGCGGCGCTTTACCCACAAACATCGCTAAAGAACATGACCTTTAGCGGCTCTTTTATTACAAACACCGCCAAAAATAGCATTCTTTAGCAGCTCTTATGAAAAAACGCCACTAACTTTGGCAGATTTGTAACATTCAATTTCCATCCATATACAACCCTTCCTATAGCATGAAATCTAACCAAAAACAGCAAATATAAATTATACTTCAAATTCAACAAAAGATATATGATATAAATTGATAACTGAAGTATAATTCAAAATATTCTTACAATAATGTTAAAAGTTACAATGTTAAAAATATTCTTACAATAAGAAAATAAATGTCTAAGATGGTGAACATTTTTCATACGCCAAGGGGTTTTCTTCACTGATGGAGAAGACTTTGCCAAATTTGTCCAATGTCATTCGCATACTAACTTCTTCAATCCCAGCAGCCACAGAAATCTAATTCACAGTTCAAACCTAACTGTTAATCTAAAAGGAAGTACCCATGCTAACTATAGCAAAAGGATGTTAAAGATGTTGATAGTTTGAGGCAGAAATCGCATATCAAACAGGTACTTTAATGTACAGAAAAATAATGATGATATCCAGAGTTAGTGCACTTAAATTTAGCAGTTTCAATTTTTCATACTTATCAAGTGAATCAATTCTCCTATTCAGCTTGAAAACCAAAGGTTCCATGTTATAGATAGCCATATCTGACGGACTATATTCAACTTAAAGAGCGCTCTTAATTTCTTATTGTCGGCAAAGAAATTCTGTAATAAAATTGAAACTGAAAATTTGGGAGGAATATATTAGAAATTGTTGGAAGTTCTTTTTTTCTTCAATCTTTTGAGGACAATTTTTTATTTCCACTATTATAAAAATTCTCTCTCTTTTTTCTAACTCTATATTTTTAGGGTTTAATATGATTCTATATTTTATGAATTCTTAAGAAATAATATTTAAATGTTTCTTATGTAATTCTAGTGTATCTAAAAATATAAAAAATATCATCTATGTAGACTACATAGAATTTTTTTATATTTATTAAATATAAAATCCATTCGTCTTTGGAAGATTTGTGGTGCATCACATAATTGAAATGACATCACTTTCCATTGGTAATGTCCATTGGGTGCACTAAAAGCCGTTAAAGGTTTGGACTTTTCTGTTATCATGATTTGCTAGAATCCTGATTTGCAGTCAAATTTACTAAAATATTTTGTTTGTTTAGCCTGATTAATTCAAGTAACTATAAAAAAATAATATTTTGATTTAATCTTTTATAATTAATGACCATACTAGCTTTTTTTTCTTTTTTATTTCCGCATGATTTCTAACCTTAATTTGTATATCAAAATCTTCTATATCTTGTTTAGATAGATCATAGGTTTTACTCTAATAATATTATTGAGATTTTCCAATTTAATACTACAATATCTAGGGTTATTTTGTCATAATTTTAATGATTCTTCACTGAAATTATTATCTAATATTTTAAACAACCAATGACTTGTTTCAAGTTGTTTAATTTGCCCCTTTCTTGGTGGTGAATTTTTTTTGCCACACACAAATTTATGATTTTCTACTAATAATATTTCTATAAATATTTTTTTCTACAGATAACATAATTAAATTTCTATCAAAAGAAAATAAAAAATTTTATATATAAAATTATTTCCTAATAAAATATCTTCATATATTTATGGAAAATATAATAATTTAGGTATCACAAATCTTACATTATTTATATAGATTGGTACATTTTTTAGCTTTATATTGAATTATGATTTCGTTACCATTTATTCCAATGACTCTTATTGAATGCTTCATAAGTTCTCATTTTTCTAAAGGATTTTCGTTTTTCTAAAGGAATGACATTTTTTCTGCAACTACTAGTTGTAGTAGGTTAAATTTTAATTAATTAAAATAATAGTAAATTATGATTAAAATTTTTTTGACTCCTGATTCAATTTAGACTAGGCAAATACAAATGACTCGTTTTATTGTTTAAAAATTATAATTAAAATTAAATTTATAAAAATATAAAAAATAATATAATATTACTTTTATATTTCTAAATAGTAAAATGAGTCGGATAGAATTACAATTACAATCCTGCTCCCAAAGTGGGCTGCCTAACCACGGACTTACCCAGGAGATAGACGTGGCAATGAAGAAATTTCAGACTGGAATATTTGGATTTCTCAAAAAATATTATGAAAAGTAACAAAAATTAAATTAAAAATATAAGCCGAAAGACTCGTGTATATCGTTTCAATTAAAGTGAATTGATGGGTTAGGAGTTTGAAACCAAGATTGGAGAAGCCGGTGAATAGCTCCAAACTGATTTATCTCCTTACTGAACACTTGTTAGGGAAAAGTTAGTCAAATAAAGTATGGATAGGTATGAATGGAGATATGAGTTTTCTTGTTGTAATGGCAGCGAACTTTATGTATGAGAAGTGTGCAAGGGTTGAAGCCTATTTAAGCATGTTAGCTGGCTATTTCTTCATCAATTCAACTTCCCTTTTCCTGGCTTATTTCGTCTTGCCATCATGAACTACAACACTTGCTTTCATCTTCTTTCACTTTTATTCATACAATGTTCTATTGTTTCCTTGGCTATGACAGTCCGGAATCTCAACTCCGATCAGTTTGCACTCTTTGAGTTTAAAGATCGCATTGTCGATCCTCAAAATGTGTTGGCAAACAATTGGACGAACTCTACCTCTGTCTGTAAGTGGGTTGGTGTTTCTTGTGGCATCATCCATGAAAGAGTTGTAGCTTTGATTAATCTTACAAACATGAATCTTAGGGGTACTATCCCTCCACACCTTGGAAATCTTTCATTTCTATTTTCTATCGACTTGAGCAACAACAATTTCTACGGCCATCTGGCTAAAGAATTAGGCCAATTGCATCGTTTGAGGATCATTCGATTAAGCTACAACCGTCTTAATGGGGAAATTCCACCATGGCTTGGGAACTTGCACAGAGTTCAAAGGTTGGAAATGAGAAATAATAACTTCACAGGCACGATCCCTCAAACACTTGTCAACTTGTCCAATCTAGAGATCTTGAACTTGGGATTCAATCAATTATCTGGCCAGGTTCCATCTTCCATCTTTAACATTTCTTCTTTGAAAAGGATTCATTTTTGTGATAATAGTCTTTCTGGTGGCTTGCCCGATGATTTGTGTGTCCATCTTCCCAAGCTGAAAGAGCTTTACTTGAGTAGAAATGAATTATCAAGTTCTATTCCATCAAGTATAGACAAATGCTGCAACCTTCAAATTTTGGAATTGTCTATTAATCAATTTAGTGGGATCATTCCAAAAAGCATTGGGAATTTGACACAACTTAAACAATTATACTTGGTATGCCTTTTCCTTGATGTCTTTAGTTTAAACACATTTGCCCCCTCCCTTCTTTTAAATTTAAAAAAAATATATTTGCAATATAAATACCAAAAATAAGAACTCATTCTTTCAAGAACTAATATATACTTAAATATGATTAGAATCGAACATATCCATATTATTTCATAACGAAAAAAAATAAAAAGCCTCTTTGATTTACACTAACAAAATAGGAAATTTAACACCTTGATGTTTCGACTATGTCTGCAGGTCAAATTCCTGAAGAAATCGGTAATCTTTTTAGTTTGGAAATGCTTAATATTCAAGCAATTAAAGGCCTTACAGATCAGATTCCGACTTCGATCTTCAACATTTTTCTCTCAAGACTATTGCTCTCTCCAGGAATAGCCTATTAGGTAGTTTGCCTAATGATATGTGTCAACATCTTCCCGAGCTTGAAGGGCTTCACTTGCATAGCAATGAGTTATCTGGTAACATTCCGTCAAGCATAGGCAAATGAAACATCCTTAAAAATTTGTTGTTGCCCCATAATCAATTTATGGGGATCATTCCAAGAAGTATTGGAAATCTAACACGACTCCAGGAATTATATTTGGGGTTTAATAATTTAGAAGGTAATTAATTTCCTTGATTTCTTGAATTTAAAGTATTTTTTTTAATAAAAGAGCTTGATTTGTAATAGATAACAAAAGGAAAAACTTTTTATTTCATTTGATGAAAAACATGTGCTGAATTATATTAAAATCTAACATCACCAAATTACTATAGAACAGAAAAGAAAACCTCTTTGACTTATGCTAACAAAATAGGTAGTTTGACACATTGATTTTTCGACCATGTGTGCAGGTCAAATTCTTGAGGAAATCGGTAATCTTCTTGGTTTGGAACTGCTTAATATTAAAGCAATTAAAGGCCTTACAGGTCAGATTCCAACTTCGATCTTCAACATTTCTTCTCTGAAGGCCATTGATCTCTCCAACAATAGCCTATCAGGTAGCTTGCCTAATGATATGTGTCACATCTTTCCAAGCTTGAAGGGCTTTACTTGAGTCGGAATGAATTATATGGTAACATTCCGTCAAGTATAAGCAAATGCAACAACCTTAAAATTTTGTCATTTTCCTATAATCAATTGATGGGGATCATTCCAAGAAGTATTGGAAATCCGACACGACTCAAAGAATTATATTTGGGGTTGAATAACCTAGAAGGTATTGAATTTTCTTGGTTTCTTTAGTTTAAAGTATTTTTTTTATAAAAGAGTTTGATTAGTAATAGATAACAAAAGTAAGAGCATTTTATTTCATTCAAGGCAAAATAGTTCAAAATAGTTAATTTGATGAAAACAAATATGCTTAAAAATATTAAAATCTAACATCTGCAAATTATGTAGAATAGAAAAGAAAACCTCTTTGACTTATGCTAACAAAATAGGTAGTTTGACACATTGATTTTTCGACCATGTGTGCAGGTCAAATTCCTGAGGAAATCGGTAATCTTCTTGGTTTGGAACTGCTTAATATTAAAGCAATTAAAGGCCTTATAGGCCAGATTCCAACTTTGATCTTCAACATTTCTTCTCTAAAGACCATTGATCTCACCTGTTGCACGTGATTTTTAACTACTTTTAAATAATGTTTTTTAAAATTATTCTAATTAGTTTTTTTTTTATTTTGTTATTCAAATTTATATTAATTTATATAATAAAATTTCAAGTTATAATTAGAGTATATGTACCATATTTAGTATACAATATAATTTTACTTCATATAATTAAAAAATATTATTAAAAATAATAAATGATAAATATAATTTAAATATATCACTAATTTTTTGTTAATTAAAAAATAGTGTTAATAATGTTTTTATCATCACTAAATCATCTATACAAAATCTAAAAATTGATTTAGTGTTAACAATTTCATTTTTACTTAATAAATTGATCTTCAAAGTTTGTAGATGATATATAATTAATATAAATATAATATATTAGATCATATAAATATATTATTTATAAATTTATTCATCAATTATAAATTTACTTGTTATATAATTATTTGGAACTAAAGTACTTTTTTTTTGTTTTTTTAACATGAATATCTATATTATTATTAAAGCTTCTGATTGAGTTAGTGTCATGAGTCAACCGGGCACCAACTCGATTAGAGAAATTATAAAAATACCCTTTCGTACTTAATATAAGTTATCTTATTTGAGGGTACTTTAGTTTTTTATTTACAAAAATTATGGTGATATTTGAATCCACATCAATACATAAAACCTTAAATTTATCACTTAAATTTATGATGTCACAAATTAACTAGACACCAAATTAGGAATTGGCAACAACATCATCATAAATAACTGTATTCATTTAGTATTATTAATTTGATGTATTCATATGTTTAAATTATGTTTTACTTACAATTTAATCTATTTTTATTTTAATATGGTGTCACATTTTTCGGTTAGTTGTGAAATGTATCGAGCAATGTAATTCAGTCTTCCTAGGAAACCTCGAGCTTCCTTCTGAGTGCATGGTAGAGGTAAATCTCGTATCGCCTTGACTTTGTCTGGGTTGATCTCGATTCCTTTTTCACTAACTGTGAAGCCTAACAGCTTTCCTAACCTAGCTCTGAATGTGCATTTCGTTGGAAAGCTTGAGCTGGAACTTTCTCAGTCTTAAGAATAATTTTCTTAGGGCCTGCACATGTTCCTCTTCTGTTCTGGATTTTGCAATCATATCGTCAACATAAACCTCGATTTCCTTGTACATCATGTCATGAAACAAGGTTACCATTCCCTTTGATACGTCGCTCCCGCATTCTTTAATCCGAATGACATCATTTTATAGCAAAACATTCCCCATTGGGTCACGAATGTAGTCTTTCCCATGTTTTTGGGATGCATCTTTATCTGGTTGTATCCAGAGAAGTCGTCCATGAAGGAAAACAGTGAGTAGCCTACTGTATTATCCACCAAAGTGTCAATGTGAGGCAATGGGAAATTTTCTTTTTGGCTGGCCTTGTTCATGTCTCTGTAATCTATGCACATTCGTACTTTCCCATCTTTTTTAGAGACTGAGACGATGTTGGCTACTCATTCTGAATATTTAACCACTTGTAAGAACCCAACATCAAATTGCTTTTTAACTTCTTCTTTTATTTTTAGCACAATATCAGGCCTCATCCTTCAGAGTTTCTGCTAAACTGGCTTGCAATCTTCTTTTATAAGAAGGTAGTGTACTACAATGCCAGTACTTAACCTGGGAGTATCCTGGTATGACCATGCGAAGACATCTTTAAATTCTTGGAGTAACTCAACGAGGTCATGCTTTGTCTTTATGGCAATGTCAGTCTCAATCTTCACCTCTTTTCCCCCTTCTAAGCTCACAATTTCCATTGATTCCTTGTGAGGTAGGATTTGCTTCTCCTCTTGTTTTACCATCCTTAACAAATTCAGAGATAAGCCACAGTCTACGTCATCTTCAAAGCCATGGGATCCCTCTAAACACATGTCTTGTTTAAAAGGAAATTCTGAGTCTGTAGCAACGTCACTCATGTTGTTAATATCTAGGGACCTATTGTAGGTACAAAATAATATACAAAGAATGTATGAATTTAAGAATAATTATTTATAACACCCCTTACCCAAGACCGTTGCCGGAGTCGAGCATAAGGCGTTACTTGACTGAACTTAAAAGTTCGGGGCATAAAAATTTACTTTAAAAATTAATTTCACCATTCACAACAAAGCTGTCCACCTGCGCAGTAGTCACTAAAATAATTATAACTCAAGATACGAAACTAAAAATTTAGATCCGTAAATTTTCCCTCAAACTAGACTCATATATATATTCACCATAAATTTTTCAGAATTTATGGTTTAGCAAATTAATACAGTTTATTAGTTTAAGTCTCCCCTATTTCACTAATTGACTATCCTGACCTCTTGTCGCTAAAATTCAATTATCTCATTGCAAAGACTTCATATGGTGGTTCCAATTATTTCTACTTAAAATATACTCATTAAGGAATTTAAACATATAAATTATAATTCATAATTCCTTTTGTACAATTTTTACTAAATTTCTAAAGTCAGAACAGGGGACTTCAAAAACATTCTTGCCCTGTTTCACTAAAATTCAAATATCTAAAAATATATAACTCTTTTTCTTATTCTACTTCTTTCATGTGAAATTAGACTCATTCAGATTTAATTTCATATCTCATTCAACTTCTAATTCTATTTCCACTATTTTTGGTGATTTTTAAAAGTTACATCAATGCTGCTGTCCAAAAATTATTCCATTGAAATTTTTAAAAAAAATCAATATAACCCCTTTATATTTATCTAACCTTCCCTGCAAATTTCAAATCACAACCAATTCCAGTATTTCAACTACTTCACTTGAATACTAACGAAGTTCAACCAATCAATCATTTCAAACTAAAAACATGTATTTTTCAATATCTAACACAACCATCACATTCAAATTTACTTTGCATACTCAGTCATTCATTCTATTACTTTTTACTTCAATTCTCTGTACATGCCATATAAATCCAAAAAGTTGTTTAACAAAATCTACCGGAGTATATCTGGATAGTGTGATTCTCGAAGTAGATCCGATCCTCCGAATGTATAAATACGTTAATCTACAAAAACAATAAACACACACATGTAAGCTTATAGAAAAGCTTAGTAAGTTCATAGGCACAAACATAAATCTTACCAAACATTTGTACACTTATACAATATACACCATTACTAAGTTTACTTGTCAACCACAATCTTTGGAGAGTTCCTTGGTATAAACTCACTACTACTTATTCTTTTACCATAATTTCTTTGGGCCTATTTGTCACTTACCATCCTTGATCAAAATTAAGGAACGGTTACGGAAAATTGAGTACTTCACTTTCACTTGGCCATAGTATAACTATGGTCTTACGTATGATCACTTATCATTTGGCCCTGATCAGATAAGTGTAGCTAAGCTACCACTTATCACTTTGTCACTTGATCAGATAAGTATAGCACTTATCACTTTTTCACTTGATCAGATAAGTGTAGCTAAAGCTACCACTTATCACTTTGTCTCTTGATCAGATAAGTGTAGCACTTATCACTTTTTCACTTGATCAGATAAGTGTAGCTAAAGCTACCACTTATCACTTTGTCTCTTGATCAGAAGTACTCAAATCCGGCGTTCCGCTTAATTTGATCATTTATTCGATTTTCGCATTTTTATTTTACTCTCATTTAAACTCTAAATACATTTCATCATACATTACATAATTCATGAAATTAACATTTAATCATTAAATTTCAGCCATATGAACTTACCTGGGTCGATTTGCAGAATTTGTAAAAGTTCAAGGACTAATCAACTACTTTTTCTTTTCCTCGGCTTGCTTCGGGTTCTCGATCTAAAATACAAATTTATTCATTCATCAGCATATAATTCTATTCTAATTCACTTCACAATTTATGCCCTTAAATTTTCGAAATTACACTTTTACCTCAAACTTTACAGTTTTTACAATTTGGTCCTACTCAATTAACCCCTCAATTGATCTAATTTTTCTCAATTAACACCTTTTCCAACTATTTTAGACTACTACATAGCCTTTCATATTCAAAACCGCAACACCAAACCCTAATTCCAAACTTTTTCACAATTAGGTCCCAAAAATCAATTTCTATCAAAATTACTTAATAAAATCATCATATAACAAAATTAAAGCTTTAATTCCATGTTTATTCATCATAAAAATCCAACACTCATCAATGGTAACTTTCAAAATCAGCCATGAAATCAAAAACTAATGAAATAATTAGTTGGACCTAATTGTAAAAGTATCAAAATCTCAAAAATTAGAAGAAATAATCAAGAATTAAACTTACATGATTCAAATATATGAAAAACCAGCTTCTTTCAGACCTCCTATGGCATTTTTGCTGATAAATTGTGAACAGATCTCTAGATTTTTCACTTTTGTCTTTGTTTTATATGTTTAATTTGTTAAGTTTCCAATTTTGCCCCTGTTTCTCCTTACATTCTGCTGATTTTTCTTACCCAACCGTCCAGCCCATATAATTTGGGCCTAATTGCCTTTTAAATCCCTCCTTTTTAATCACTTAAGCTATTTAATCACAATTTAACAAATTTTACACTATTTTCAATTTAGTCCTTTTTGGTTAATTAACTATCCGAGCGTTAAAATTTTCTAACGAAACTTTAATACCAACTCAATGACACTCTAAAAATATTTCTAAAAGTACTTATGGCTTGGTTTAAAATCTTCGAGGTCTCGATACCTCATTTTTTATTTTAATTATTTTAATATTTATTCCTAGTACACTATTCACTATTTCAAAAATTTTCCTAACTTCACATTTACTTATTCTTACTAAATTAATAATATTTTCTACTCATTTGTCAGACTTAGTGATCTCGAATCACCATTCCGACACCACTGAAAATTCAGGCTATTACATTATTTGTACAGTATGATTATGGATGTAATAAAAGAATGATTTTGGAAGAAAATCCCAAAAGAATTAAAGAATCCAAAATAATTACTCGTATGAAAAGAATAAAAGAATATTTGCTCAAAATGAATGCAAAGATGTACTTCATTAAAATAATGATGTTTATACATGAGCCTATTTCACAGAGGGATTCTTATCACTTCTAGGCTAAAAGCAACAAGTGTGTTCTGAACATTACTATGAGTAAGCTCTAAACACTACAAGAATTTCTTCTGCAGTCCAATTGTTTAGCACACTCTTAGGTTCATAAGGGCGGATATCTAACAAGGTCACTCCTTCAATTGCTTCTTCGTATATGGCATTGATGTGAACGTTTCCCAACATGTTTTCAATATTTTCTTCTCTTGGCATTCTTCGCCTGGGATGAATAATCCCTCCCATTTGACCTCATCCCCGCTCAAACGTGTTCTCCTTTCCTATTTCTTCTTTGTCTTGTATCTGGCTTGTACCCTAAGCCAAAGCAGTTATGTTTATCCTTCAGCATTTGTTCTAATCTTTCTAATATTTGATCCATTACTTTAGTTTTGCAATGGGTACCATAGGAATATTTAATTGGTAAATTTTCGTTAGTTTTTCAAGGTAGCTATAACAATTTCGATTAATTAGGGTCCTTTTGTGAAATTCTAGATGCAATGAAATGCAATGCAGATGAATGGAATGAATGCAAAAAGAGACGTTGATTCTGATTCAATTCTATTAGAAAAACTTTACTAGAAAACAAATTTATTTACATAAAGCGGATATATATACGGCTTTGCCCTCATACTCTAGGCAAAGAGATTGATCTTTTTCTTCGTCTAGATGTTAAGATAAATCTCGTGAACTCTTCAAAAAGGGTGTCTCCTCTATCTTTTTTTTGCTTGATCCGGGCCGCAACTCATTACTCGCTCATCCTCGTGACGCTCGTTAGCTTCTTTAAAAAGGTCGGGACATTGAAGACTCTCGAATAATCTTTGTCAACTTGAATCATCAGGCAACGAAGCAAGGTCGTGTAGTCCTCCATTAGACTATCACCCTTCTTTCTTCACATTTTCTTGGACCATATCCAGACAACCACATTGTCTTCCACTTTATCAAGAAATTCGTTTTCCATGACAAGCTCTCTATTTAGCAACTGAACGTGAATCAACACATCTTTTTTATGATAAAAATGCAATGCACTCATAACCATAACAAATAGGTTAGTACAAGGCAAAAACAAGCAAGCAAAAATAAATAGAGCACCTATTTGGGTGACCACTAGGGGTTTGGAGTGGTTCTACCTAGGGTATGCTCTTAGGGCTCACTACATGCGGTTTAGTTCTAAAGAAAGGGTACCTGAACCAGCAGATTCCTCAATCTTCACCCATTATAGGCTCATACGGACTGAGTTCAGTTCAGGGGAATATATTTCCCTATGACTATACGGAGATGAGAATCTCACGAAGACATAGGTATGGATGTATCCTGAAAGTAATCCACTATCCTATACGAAGGTGAAAACCTCACGAAAGAATAATTTCTCACTCCCGCTTAAAAGGGTATAATCGAACGGTTATGCAATACAATATGCGAAGATTAAAAGACTCGAAGTAGTAAAGCAAGCATATAAAAATGATGCAGACCATAAAATGCAATGAAAAGATCATAAATTTAAATCGAATTCACAATTTCTGACAAAAAGATAAGAAATAATCAACTCGTGGCTTGACTCTTATTTTTGTCCCCAGCGGAGTCGCCAAGCTGTTGAAACCACCTTTTTTAAAACAAGGGTCGCCACCGATAATTTTTATGAGCTGTGATCGAGTCACCTCTTAAGGGTTTAATTTATTAAAACAATTTTGGCCTATAATATTCAGAAAAATAGGTTCGGGAGTCGGTTATGTACAAGGAAGGGTTAACACCCTTGTAACGCCCAAAATTGGTACCTAATTGATTAGTTAATGTCTCAATGTCGAAAAATTGAAAATTTTGAAGAGATTTAAAATACAATCCTTTTGTTAAAATCACTTAAAAAGATAAAATTAAAAAGGGCGTATTTCACGTTAATCGAGAAAAAGAATTGTGTCCCGTGAGTTAGGACACAATATCTTAAATCCTAAAACGAGAATAAACACGAAAAGTTTATTTATTTGAAAGATATTTGATTATCTCGATTTTTAAAAAAAGATCATATTCCGTAAGTTAGAACACGCTTCTTTTTAAATTCCCGAGATAATTTTAAAACGTATTTTTTTAAAATAGTTCGTATATTCAGATTTATCAAAAAAATCGAGACCCCGTAAGTTAGGGAATGATCTCTCAAATTCCACAATACGAAATATTACTTATTAAAAAATTATGCATTTGGGTCAAAATTAATGTAATATTTAAAATGTTACTCAAAATATTAAGCTGACGAATGACTACAATACGAGTGTAAACAAATTATAACATATAATAACAATGATCACATAACACCTATTACTCTAACATAAACATTAATCAAAGAAGAATAAAATCAACAATAATAATGAATAATGATAGTAACAACAATAATACAATAAGACAATATCGAAAATTTAAAAAGATAAATAAATATACAAAATAACATCGAGGGAATTAATCTAAGAAATATTTAAAAAAAAAAACTATTATAAAATGAATGAAATTAGGGTTATAGTAACAAAAAAATAGTCTAAAGTTTTGAAATTTCATAAAAAAATAAGAAATAAAATAAATGCATTTAAAGTATTTAAGTAAGTAAATAAAAAACAGAATGGAAATAATAATGTAAAAACTAATTGATTTAATGATATAGTTATAATAATAAATATATAAATAATAGGGGTAAAATAATAGCAGTAATAATAATATTAAATTAATTAATCTAATAATAAAATAGCTAAAATAACAAAATAGGACTAAATTAAGCTTTAAAACAAAATTTTGGGGCAAATAAAAAATAAACAAAAAAGGACCCTTCTGAACACTCGAATAACAAGAAGGGACTAGAAGGGTAATTTTCCCTTCTCCTCTAAAACGCGCCGTTTCATTAAGGATTAAAATGTAATGGAAAAAAATTATCAGGCTTAATTTAAAGAAATAAAAATAAATAAAAAAAGGATCAAATTAAAACAAGTATAAAAAGTAGAAGGGCCAGGGTTAGACATAACCCATTTAACAAAAACCATGCGGATCCCCCATGGAGCAGGTCGGGTCGTCGGGGGTTGCCTTATAAGGCGCCGTTTTGGGGCCATCGAAACATGCCCTAAACGACGCCGTTTTACACCCTTTATAAAAGCAACAATTTTTTTTAAAACAAAATTTTTTAAAACAACATTTTGCCATTTTTTTAAAAAAAATCTATCAACCCTAATTTTTTCTCTGCTAGGGTTTCAAACCCTGCCTAAATTGATGCCAATCCTCTGCGCCTCCGCTGCAGTTCCACCGTGAACAGTGGTCAAATCTGTGCCACATAGGGCCTTTTAGCCCCTTTTCGAGCGGATCTGAAGGCGTCGCAAGGTAAGCCTTCTTTTTATTTTCTATGCTATTTTAAAATAAATCGAAACGAAAGAAAAAAAAACCTTCAATCCCTATTTTTGTATTTTTTTTCTCTAATTGTTGGTACAAAATACTTGTTTTCTGATTGATTTCTAAATCCCCCTTTAGAGATTTTGACCGGCTCTCTTTATAGCCAAAACAGAGAAAAAAATGAAATTACCCTCATTATTTTTTAATTTTTTTTCCTATTTACTGCTATTTTTTCTATTATTTGTTATCAATCTGTTATACATTGTTGCTCCTTTCTTTTTTTTTTGTTGTTTTTCCGTTTCTTTTGCTGCTTGTTGCTTTGTTTGTTGCATTGGAGGTACACTGCCAGCTGGAGGCGCACGTGGAAAGGTGCAGCGTGCGTGGAGAAGCGGATGGAGGAGCGGCGCGGATTGTTCCAGAAACCCTAGGGGTTTCTAAAAACTATTTTTTTGGGCTTCAATGTAATTGGGCTGGAGTTTTGGGTTAATGTAATGGGTTTTATTTTATTATTTTGGGCTTTTAATTTTTGGTTGGTTATTTTGTAATCTGGACATTTTATTAATGTTTGGGCCTGGGCTAATTCGGCCTGTTAGAATGATGATTGGGAAATAAATAGGCAACATTTTTCTATGTTCTTCTTTCATTGTATGTGACAAGAAACATAGAAAATGACAAAGAAAATGAAAATGAAATAAAGTTGACAGATCTTAAGACTCTTTGTTATTTTTTCATTGGATCGGATCGACAGGATAGAAAGTAAAGTTCTGGCAATCATGCCACTACAAAAAACAAATCTCCACCACTATAAAAACAAATCGAGATGATACACCAATCAAGAGGTCTTTAGAAATTGTAATGGGACTTAGGTTAAGGGTACGAAAAAGGTTAGAAAAGTTGGTTACAAGTAAGAGTCAAGTTGATAAGTTACCAAACCACAAAAAAAATATAAATGTTATTAAAATCATGATAAAAATTAATTTTTAATTTTTTTGCAATTTTTATGTAATTTTAAAGAGTAAGGACCAAATTAACAAAAACTATAAATGTTTAAGGCTAAAAAAAATATAAATGTTATTAAATTAGGTGTAGTTTGAGGACTATAACCCTACTATCTAGTTTTTATAAATTAATCGAATTAGCCTATCATCAGTTAGAAATGGTTTCTAGAATATTTATACTTATTTAGCTTATACTTTATTTAATAGTTGAAGTTCAATAAACATATTAGATTACTTTAAATTTAAACTAACCTTTTATGATAATAAATAATCATACGTAATTTTTCTTATTATATATGCGATGTTCATATTATCTAATACGTAAAAGACGGATTCGTTAATTTTAATAAAGGGCAATCAATTTTCAGCTTAGCCCTTTTTCTTTTAGTTTCTAACAAAATCAATTGATTTGATTATGTATTTCATTACTCGATAATTAATTACCTTTATCCATTATAACTGATTTTAAAAATGATTTTATCAATCTAATGGACTTGACCGAGTCAACTAAGCCAATATCATCGATTTTAATTGGGTTTTGCTCGACCCTACTAAAAAACATGTCGATGTTATTAAAAGTAATATATTTACCTTATTATAAAAGATAAATTATAAAAAAGTCAGTCAATGCTAAAGTCACATATAACTCCAAAGACGCCTCAAAAAATTGAATGCATCAACAACAAATTTAATGTCGACGTTTTATTGTTTCCGAAAAGGCTGATAAGACTGAAATTATAGAATAAAACCATGAGGTCTTAAATGCAATTGAATTAAATGTGATCCTAAAATGTTAATAGTTCTTATCCCACAAATGTGAAAGTGCTTGTCAAGCACTGAAGTATAACCGAAATATTGGTTTGTGTTAAAATTGAAATGTTTGTGTCATCTAAAAAGATCTTGAATTCAATTAATTGTGATTGAGAAATCATGTCAGATTGCTTGAAAATTGGTGAGAAAATTCTAAGTCAATGGCAAGTAATTTCATGATGATTGGGAAATAAATAGGCCACATTTTTCTATGTTCTTCTTTCATTGTATTCGACATGAAACATAGAAAATGACAAAGAAAATGAAAATGAAATAAAGTTGACAGATCTTAAGACTCCTTGTTCTTCTTTCATTGGATTGGATCGGATCGACAGGCTAGAAAGTAAAGTTCTGGCGATCGTGCCTTATGATGTAGGTTGATATTTTGTTCCTTTGAATTTTCAACACACAAAAAGCAAGAAGCTGGAAGGAGCATAAGAGAAGAGGTGGGACTGGAGGCAGGGAGATGGTGGAGGGAACTTGTCAAAGCTAAGAATCTCTAAAATATTTCTCAACATTTCTTTTTTAAATTCTTGATTCATGAAAACAAATTTAGATATTTCTCAAACTTGTCAAATTAGTGCTCAATCTTTTAGAGGTTACTTATATAAGGATCAAACCTTTCAAAATGGTCAAATAAGAGATTAACCTTTACAAAAGTGCTCAAATAAGGGTTTTTCATGCACTTCAACCAAATTTATAGAAAAAATAGGTAAATGTCGATGTGTTTAGAGTAAAACACATAACCTGATATACAACGTTTGAGAAACCCTTATTTGAACACCTTTTAAAAGGTTAGGCCCTTATTTGTCTATTTTAAAAGGTTTAACCTTCATTTAGGCAATTTTATAAAGGTTTGATCCTTTTGTGAGCAACCTCTAAAAGGTTTAACCTCAATCTTAACATTTAACTTAGCTGAAATGAAACATAACCTGAATTTTAAATTATGACTATTGGTAGAGTATTCGATCTTCTTTTGAAATATCTTCACTTCAAACCAGTCTTGTAACCCAATCATCTCTCTAAAAATTAAAAATTGAAATGTGATACAGAAATGTTGAGGTTATTATCAACGAATCACCCGCAATTGTGGAAAAGGCCCTCAATTTATAACCCTAAAGACCCGTTTATCTTAAAATTGAGAGCTTTGTTTCATCCAAAAAGATGTGGTGCTCTTGAATGCAATAGATTGTGATTGAAAATTGAAGTGAAGTTGATGGAAAATAAGGTAGAAAATTCTACTTCTCCAAAAATTGAATGTGAAACAGCAAATTCAATGTCCACGTTTTTTTTTTTGAATTTCTAGGTTTTCCTTAGCTTTTTTATATTATTTTGGAATTTTTGTAATCTTCTTATAATTTCTTAAAAAATAATATATTTGTAAAATTTTCTAAACCATAAATACCAATTAAGAAGAATGTGATAAAATTATGGGTAAATGTGTATTTAAGCCAAAGAAAATAAAAGAATAATAATGAAATTCACCTAAAAACAATTACAAGGACTAGATGAAAATTTTGACCCAAAACTTTGTTTGAAATGATGTCATTAATGTGTTACATCAGCTTTTTTAGAGAGAGAAAGATTAAATGAATTTGATATACCATGAAACTTGTATCTCTTTCCAATAATTTAACATCATTTCAATATTTCCATCTTGAAAAAGATCAAATTTAAAATGATATGTCAATTTTTTTAAATGAAAATGTTGAAATGACATTAGATGAATAAAAAAAAGATACAAATTTGATGGTATCCCAATGTCATTTAATCCTTTCGTGCGTAGGGGTATAATTTTAAGGTGAGTTATTACAAAGTAACAAATGGATAATATTGGTGACCTATATTTACTATATAAGATTGGTGACCAAAACTATAATTTTAAGCAAAAATATGCGACAGAATTTGTGATTTTCCATTTTTTTTCATTTTCAAAAAATTTTGGTTTTACATTTTAGGCATAATGACAAATTTAGCTCTAACATTTTTTTTACCTCAATTTTTTTTATTGCTATAGCCTTCAACAATAACAAATTAAAAAATTAATTTAGCCTTTATGAAAAAACTGCATCAATTGAGTACTCAATGATTCCAAAAAAAATCAATTAACCTCTTCATTTAACAAAACTGTGAGTTGAACGATTTAACGGTTGATTTGACTAATGTTGCGGACAGAAATCACCAGAAATTGTCACATGATAGTATGATAATGTGGCATGCCACATAAAAAAGTAAAAAATGTTTTTTTAACAAAAAATAAATTTTATTTTCTAGGAATTACAATTCTATTGGTTTCTATTGAGAGAGAATTACTTTGCTATTGAAAGTAATAAATCATTTCTGGTTTTGTGTTTAATTTATGATTGTTCGAACCCACACTCGAAGCAATTTGTGGTATGAGAATAGAGGAGAAGGTCTAGGATCCATCATGCTCAAGAGTCGATTATGCGTAGGGAAGATTATGGCATTCCTACAACACTCAAAATATTATGCAATTGTCAAAAAAATTTAAAATTTAAAAATTGGAAATCTAACGTTTAATTGTGATCTCTTAAATAAATTACTTATTTTCCAGTTTTATTAAAATTTCATAGTAAAACAATTTTCATTATCTCCTAATATCCACAAAAATATTTTTTAAAGAAAACAAAACTCGTGATACACTAATTGTTGGAAAGTAAAACCAAGGATGAGGCTAGTTGGAAGATTCCACCCAAAGCAAACCAAGGACTAATCATAGAAAAGTTAGTTGTATAGCTAGGGGCATGGGCTTTGGGCAATTTGGCATTCAGCCTTTCTTAAAAATAAAAAGCTTCAATTTAGTCCTTTTAACCTTTGATTAAATGGAAACTCGAAAAACTTAATTATTTAATTTATGCCTTTTTAAATACAAATATTTTGTTTTAGCAACTGAAATATTTTAATCTTTGCATCTCAAAACAAAAAATTCTAACTGCACCTTAAAAATTACGAATTTAAATAATATGAACAAGTCGACTCGACTTGGCCGAGCCAACTCAGCCTATATTGAGTTTTGCTCGACCCTACCCCAAAGACCTGTCAATGTTGTTAAAATTGAAATATTTAACTTGTTGGAGAAGACAAACTGTAGAAAAGTAAGTCAATGCTAAGGTGATATATAACTCCAAAAACCATCTTAAAATTGATTGCATGGCAACAAATTTAATGTCGACGTTTTTATTTTTTTAGTTTTTGGTGTAAGACGTTTTGTTGTTTTCAAAATAGTTGATAAGCCTGAAATTATAAAACATAATCATGAGGTCTCAACAAATTTTTTTAATTTCTTAATTGATGAAAACAAATTTAAGTATCTCAAAATTAATTTGATTAGTGGTTCACCGCCTTGGAGGCCCTGTGTCCAATGAAAGTATATTTTATAAATTAACTTATTATTAAACATTAAAAAGATATCTGATAAAATATTTTTTTATTAATTTTGTTTTAAGTCACCAAAATCTATATTGAACAAATCAAATTACTAAAGAAATCAGCACAAGATGGTCAAAAGCACTTTAAAATATGTTTTTAGATCACTTTAAATTTCAATTTTTTTTTTTAATTTTGTTAAGTGTGATCGGTAAAAAATCACTTTTTATATAGATATTTTTAAATTCTTTTAAAAAGATAAATTTTAGGTTTGCGTTGAGTTCTAGAGAAAAAAGCAGGTTTAAAATTCTTCCCTTGTCTAAAATCTTGATCTCCCCTTAGAAGTATAATATACATTGCCACTATACCCAACACTTATTTCTTTTCTATTATTTCATTTTTGCAAGGATGAGACGTTTAAAATTATTCAGGTCATTATTTTATATGATCCTCTCCATAACTACTTTTATTATGTGGTTAAAATATGTTGTTAGTTATAAATTCATTCTTTATACTTTAAAACTTATAAATTTTATCCCCTATTTTCTCAATTTAAATTTTATAATTTAATTATTATCACCTTTGATATTTTTACTTGTGATAGAAAAAAAAGTCTAATATTGAAAGAGCCCATCAATATGAATATGTTTCTCTTTTTTTCTTTTCCTTATATTATTTATAAATCCTTTTTTTTAATATTATAAAAGTTGGTATAATTTAATTACCAATAACCTTTTCCTAACCCTTGAATTGGAGGATAAAACACATTTGAGCGCGATTAAACTCACATTTTCCTACACTGACAATAATATCAATACTAACTCAACTAAAACTTAGTCAACCATATATTTTAATTTTTAAATATAATAAAACATGTGCATCTAGAATAAATCTAGTATAGATATATAATAGTGTACCGGGCGTTGTGTGGCAAATTTTGTTAATTTAAGTTTAGACATGGATTGCTGGTTTGATAATAGATGTGTTTTTTTTTTCTGTAATTTTTATGTCCGGGTTCATCGTCGATATTTGTGGAATTGAACTGCAATTGGAAAAAAATAATTTTTAAGATATTTTTTAAACACTAAATGTTAACTCTATTACAATTTAGACGTATTTAAATTTTTTTTTGTTGAACATAAGCTTAGAAAATTAAGCGCTCATCAGTCCAAATGAAAATTATCATCAGTCACTAGTGACTGTCTAATATCTTCTTCAAGCTAGCATCTCACATAATGCAGAGGATCTTCCAAGATAACCAGCTGCTCAATTACGCCTCCATTTGCCTTAGCTATGCAATCAACAACTTTATTGGCATTTCGTTGAATATGTCGAAATTTGACTTCCCAATTTTTGGAACACCAATCGTGAATCTGTCTTACTTCGGCAGCACTACTTATTGTAGCCAACCCGTTATAAATAGTTTCAATCAACATTGTGTTGCCACTTTCCATCTCAACACATCTGAATCCTAATTTCAGTCTTTCAAGAATAGCTTTGGCTTCAATCTAGGAGATATCATTCATACCTAATACAAAGATTAAAATAATACATTGAATAATAAAAGACTAATTTAATCCATTTCCTATAATACAAATGTATCTTCAAATAATTTAAAAGTGAATTTTATGTTTGGGTTTTTGATGTGTGAAATATTGATGGATTCTAATTAAGTTTTGATTGATAAACTAATAAATGTAATTAAGTCTTCTCACGTTTACATTAATTCACATTTTCTTTTGAAATTCTATGTAGAAAAGGATGTATGGAAAGGGAATTATCAAAACAGGATTACGATAGTGTTGAAAATAATGATATGTTAGGAAAAAAAATAAAAAAAGGTGCATATAATTAGTAAATATATATATTTTGTAGCGTTACTATAATTTTAAAATATATTTATAAAATTTCAAAAATATTTTGTTGATTGTTTTAAGGCTTACAAATTTTTAAATATTTTATAAAGTATTTAATTTTTAAAATATATCTTTTTAAAAGGGAAATTCATTAATTCATTTAATGAATAAGATCATACAATTTGAAGGGAGAAAAATAACAAACACGTTGTACGCGTTGAAGGACAAGCTCTATCAATATAACAAAAACTTTAATTTCAGCATCAATAGATCATTATGGCAATTTGATGATCGACTTTGTCACAACTCAAGCACAATATATTAGGAGTGATTGCAAACACTTAATATAATAAGGAAATCAACAATAGACTGTCCAAAGTACTTAAAAATATGTTTTTAGATCACTTTAAATTTCAAAAAAAAATATTTTTTAATAATTTTTAAATATTGGTTAAGTGTGATCGGTCACAAAAAAAAAACACCTTTTATACAAAGATTTTAAAATTAAAATTGATTGAACTAGAATTTTTAAATTAGAAAAGTAGGAGGATTGAATTTTTTTTAACTTTTAAATTACAGGGACTAATAGCAAATTTTAAACAATTTATTATTCTGAAAGTAAAAGAATGTATAGTAATTAATAAAATATATTTTTTAAGTTTTTTTAATGGATTATGTGGAGTAATGTGAAGAAAATTTAGGAGAAATTTTGAAAATTCGCTCTTTGTACGTATTTTTTAAAGAAGAAGACTTGAAATTTATTTTGAAATTTCTTCAAAACTTTGCTTTCCTTTTTAAATTTTTATTTTGAAATTTATTTTTAAAACATATTAAAGCATGCTCTCTGGGCTTTTCTTCATCATCCAAACTATTTTATCAACTCAACTTCCCTTTTCCTACTTTTTTTTTTTATTTTCTTGGCTTATTCCGTCTTGCTATCATGAACTACAACACTTGCTTTCAGCTTCTTTTAGCTTTATTCATACCATGTTCCGGACTTTGCTGGGGTATGACAGTCAGGAATCTCAACTTTGATCAGTTTGCACTTCTCGAGTTTAAGGATCGCATTGCCGGTCCTCAAAATGTATTGGCAAACAATTGGACGGCCTCAACCTCTGTTTGCAATTGGATTGGTGTTTCTTGTGGCATCCTCCATAAAAGAGTTATAGCTTTGAATCTTAAAAGCATGAATCTTAGGGGTAGTATCCCTCCACACCTTGGAAATCTTTCATTTCTACTCTCTCTCGACTTGAGTAGAAACCATTTCTATGGCCATCTCCCTAAAGAATTGGGCCAATTGCATCGTTTGAGGATCCTTCGATTAAGCTACAACCGTCTTAATGGGGAAATTCCATCATGGCTTGGGAACTTACAGGGAGTTCGAAGGCTGAGAATGAAAAATAATAACTTTATAGGCACAATCCCTGAAACACTTGTTAACATGTCTAATTTAGAGATCTTAAACTTGGGATTCAATCAATTATCTGGTAAGGTTCCATCTTCCATCTTCAAGATTTCTTCACTGAAGATTATATTTGGAGTGGAATAACTTAGAAGATATTGAATTTTCTTTGTTTCTTTAATTTAAAATAGTTTTTTCATAAAAGAGTTTGATTTGTAATAGATAACAAAAATAAGAACATTTTATTTCATTCAAGGCAAAATAGTTAATTTGATGGAAAATAAAATATGCTTAAAGTATTTTTAGTTTAACAGCTTAGAAGGTATGCTTTTCACTTCAATTTTCGACTATGTGTGCAGGTCAGATTCCATCAAGTATTTTTAATTCAACTACGCTCGAAGTAATAGGTCTATATGACAACAAATTAGAAGGTATGTTTTTCACTTTAATTTTTTCCAAACTCCAAAAACATTGTGTTGAATTTGTTTCTTCTATAATATAGTAAACAACATATTATCAAACATTTATATATATTATCAATTCAAAAGTTTCTCAAAATCCATGCATTTATATATATTATAGATATATTTTTAATATAGTTCTTAATTTTTTTTGCCCACTTTAGTACCTAATATTATCAAACATTCCTAGTGTAGTCTCTAACATTATCAGGTGTTCTTGTTTTAGTCCATTCAACGTTAAAAAAAAAAGATTGAGATAATCAACTAATTATAAATTGCCATGTGGCATATGATGACATCATGATGGCATCATCATCTAGAAAAAAAACCAAAAAAATCTTTAAATTTCAAAAAAAAATTATAAAAAAATAACTACATTATAAATATATAATTGTTTTAAAAAAATAAAAATTTGTTAATTTTTAAATTTGAAATAAATAATAAAATTATTAAAAATTGTTAGAAATTGTAAATATTGTAAAAAATTATAAAAAATTATTAGAAATTATAAAAGACGATAAAAATTTTAAAAAAAGTTAAAAGCTAGTAAAAATTGTGTAACTTGAAATAAAGTATGTATTCGCTAATATTTTTTAAAAACAATTAAAAATTTGATATTAAAATTGTATATTGTGGTACAATCAATTTTTATAAAAAATATTTTAATAAATTTTTAATATTTTAAAATATATTAAAATAAAGTACTTTATCAACTCCCCAATTCATAAATAGGAGAATAATGCACTTCAACCAAGACTCAATCAACAAATCTTTAGAATAATTAAACATGCAACAATAGTTCTTAAGATATTGGTATAGACACAAAAAGTTTATCTTGAAATAGTAAAACAATATTTGGAATAATTAAAAACATAGATATCAATTTTATTTTATTTTTCAAAATGCCATACTAACACAAAAACTTTTTAACAGTGTTAATAAATAAACTTAAAATTTTCAATTCAAAAAGTAGAGAGACTAAATCACAGAAAATAAAAAATATAAAGATTAAATTTCAAATATACGAAAAATACAAAAATTTTGAGCAAATAATAATCTTTAAATTTTACACTATATATAATTTAATAAAAATAAATAATTAACCCAATAGATAAAAATCATACCAGTTTACATCTTTAACATTTTTGTTTCTCAAATCATAACTAATTATATTCAATGTTAGTCTTATTTTTAAGAATGATTAGATGCCACATTCTCATGCCAAACTTTTATTTTTTATTTTATTTCAGGTTTTACAATATTTTTTAAAAAATTATCAGTGTATTATATGTTTTGTCTATAGAAATCATGAGTAATTACTACTCAAAACTTCTTATTATGTCTCAACTTTCTAATTGATTTCATCACATTTTTCCATGCCAAAATTTTATTCTTAATTGATTTAAAGTTTTACAGTTTTTATTTTAATGTATTATATATTTTGTGAATTTGGTATTCAATGAATGTGTATACTAAAAGATGCTATTTCACAGGTGATTTACCACCAATCACCAATGCTCCAAAGCTTGAGATTCTTTTATTGTGGAGAAATAAACTTAGCGGAAACATTCCCAACTCTATCTCCAATGCTTCCATGCTTAAGAAACTAGAGTTGTCACGAAACTTATTCTCTGGCCCAATCCCTAAAATGCTTGGCAGCTTAAAACACCTTGAAGTGCTCAAAATCTTTGACAATAATTTGATCACAGGATCTGCTACTGATCATGAGTGGAGCTTTCTTTCTTCTTTGACGAATTGTAGGAATTTGAGAAAAATAGGTGTTTCAGGAAATCCATTGAGTGGCGTTCTTCCTACTTATATTGGGAACCTTTCAAAATCCCTTCAATACTTTTATGCCGATGAGTGTGAGCTTCAAGGCATTATTCCTATGGAAATAGGTAACTTAACCAACCTATTGCTTTTACAACTTGACTATAATAAATTAAGTGGATTGATTCCAGCATCAATAGGAGGAATGAGAAATCTCCAAGGTCTATATCTTTCCTCTAATAAATTAGGAGGGCCCATCTCATAAAGCCTTTGTGATTTGGAGAGACTATACAAGATGTATTTAGGGTTGAATAAGCTGCATGGATCCATACCCTCTTGTTTGGGTAATATTACTTCTTTGGGATATCTTTACTTAGATTCCAACAAATTGAGTTCTACAATACCCTCAACTTTGTGGAATCTTAAAGATATCTTAGAAATAGACTTATCATCAAACCATCTTCACAATTCACATGCTATTGATGTTGGAAATTTGAGGAGTCTACTGAAACTAAATTTATCAAGGAATCTTCTCACGGGCGATATCTTATCCACATTTGGGGGTCTTATAACTTTGGTTTCATTAGATTTATCAAATAATATACTACATGGTCATATCCCTGAATCATTTGATGGGTTGATTAGTTTGGAATTCTTGGATTTATGCAATAACAATCTCTCTGGAGTCATTCCCAAATCTTTGGAAAAGCTTTTATATCTAAAGTATTTTAATGTGTCTTTCAATAGACTTGAAGGGGAAATTCCCAGCGAAGGATTTTTTCAAACTTTTCTAGCACATCATTCATGAAGAATTATGCACTTTGTGGTCCACCTAGATTGCTAGTCCCACCTTGTAAAAACGACATCCACAAAAACTCCCAAACGATTATATTGCATGCTTTTAGGTATGGTTTACCAACAATTGGTATTGTCCTAGTACTAATAGTCTTAACTATTATGTATAGAAGATGCCAAAGAAGGAGTACAGCTCTACCAATTAAAGATGATTTGTTGTCTTTGAAGACACCGAGAAGAATTTCACATGCTGAACTTTCACGAGCAACTAATGGATTTGAGGAAAGCAATATGCTTGGTTCAGGGAGTTTTGGATATGTATATAAAGGGAGGCTTTCAGATGGAATGGAAGTTGCAATAAAAGTTTTCAATTTGCAAACAGAGGGAGCATTTAGGAGTTTTGACATTGAATGTGATGCTATGCTTAATATAGTTCATCGTAATATTGTGAAGGTCATTACTTGCTGCTCAAGTGTTGACTTCAAAGCCTTGGTGCTTGATTACATGTCTAATGGAAACCTTGAGAAATGGTTACATTCTAAAAATTGTTTCCTTGATATCATACAAAGGGTCGACATAATGATAGATGTTGCGGTGGCTATAGAACACCTCCACAATGGACATCCAACCCCTATAATTCATTGTGACATAAAACCAAGCAATATTTTACTAGATGAAGACATGGTTGCACATGTTGGAGATTTTGGCGTTGCCAAATTGTTGGGAGAAGGTGAAGTAATGAAGCAAACCATGACTCTTGCAACAATCGGGTATATGGCACCAGGTGAATTCTTTTTTTATCTTTGTACGATTATTTTCCTAATTTGCGTTTTATATTTTTGTTTCTCGTGTATGTGGATATACATAGATTTATCAAATAATTGAGGACTGATGATGTTCTAATTATACTTGAAATGCAGAATTTGGATCTGCAGGACTTGTTTCTATAAAATCTGACGTTTATAGTTATGGGATCGTCCTTATAGAAACTTTCACAAAGAGAAAGCCAACTGATAATGTTTTTGTTGAAGAAGAGACTATAAGGCATTGGATGGAAAGTTCATTGCCTAAAGGAGCGATAGAAATTGCTGATGTTGATTTACTAAGAAGAGAGGATGAGTACTTTGTTGTTAAAGCAAATTGTATTTCATCTATCATGGAGTTGGCTTTGAATTGTTCAGCTGAGTTACCAGAAGAAAGAAAAGAAATGAAAGATGTTGTGGTTGAGCTGAAGAAAATCAAACAAAGGTTGCTAAACAACATCCAACATTTTTAACAGAGATGGTGAGTAAAGAGTACACTTGTGGTTATTAATTCACGCTTAATTTTATCTTTAATTCAACATTTTTAACCTATTCTGGAATTTTAATCATATAAACTATTTGTTTTTACTTTTGCTCTCACGTACTAGGCTCTCTTCCCATGAATTACGGTTTATGGTAGCTTTTGGACATAAGTTATTTTCTTTGTTAGATTGGATTTTCTTTGTTTCTTTTTCCATTTACGGTATAATTTTATTTTAATCTTTTGCCAAAGATTTTATTAGGGGCGAAGTCAGAAAATCTTAAAGTGAAATTAAATTGTAATTTTTACTATAGTAAAAAGGTAATTTCACCATTTTAATAGCCTATATTTTTATAATTTCTGAAGGATTAAATCAAAGTTTTATCATTTTTGGTGTGCCAAAGTACAATTTTACCTTTATCATTTTAAAATTTCAAAAATCTTAAAAATTTTAAACGGTTTAAATACAAAATTTTTATTTTAAATGACATATAAGTTTTATCTGTTTTCAAATATTTTCTAAGTCTTTCTCTTTATTTCCTTCTAAATTTTTCAATTCAGAGACAAGTATAACACAATGGTCTTAATTGAGCTAGCTTGCCTCGTCAGGTAATTTGCTGCTTTCCATTTATTTAGAGTTATTTAGAGTGTTTTATATTTAATAATGTCATAGTTGAACGTATCATTCATAATCTAATCTAATTGTGTTTTTGGCTAGTGGTTGTTGATCAAGGAAAACTAAAGGAGGCCAATAAGAAGAACGAAACTCCACATTTTTACTATCATGTTCTACAAAACAAAGAGACTTTTTTGTCGATGAAATTTGTATTTGGGCTATCAATGTTTCATGGAGTATGTTGTTTATCTAATGTAAGAGGGGGTTTTGCTAATATTGCATGCAAAATCAAAGTAATACTTGCCAATGCTTAGCTTAATCAACTCTAATGCTGCTGTGGATTTGATTTTGTCTTTACAGTATTTAGAGATTATTTTGTGAATGTTAAATTGCCATTGGGCCTTTCAAAGAAATTCAGCAAGCCTACAAGTCATTTAATTACCTTCGGACCTCCCATGAAATTTTTATGGATGAAACATACAATATATGGCTTGAATTTCATAATTATATTATATATATGAATCATTTGTTTCTTTTTCACCCTCTCCATCAAAATAACCATTAACATCATCAAAATCACCCGTATGATCCCAAAGGTTTCTTGGTTTGTCTACACATGTTTTTTTTCTTTTATATTTTGTTAATAAAAATGAAAATTTATTTTAAACTTTCAAAAATTTATAATTTAAACCTCTAAAAAAGAAATTTTTATGCGTCAAACTTCCACAACAAATCGAATATTAGGTTTAGGGTTGAAGCAAATTGAAAGAGGTAGACAGGGGTATTGGCCAAACCAAAATGGAAAAAAAAATTCTATTAAGACCCTTTAAAAAATAATAAATTAATACATGATAACTTCTGAAAATTTTATAATTTAATTCTAATTCTTTTATTTTTTTTCGATTCACCCCTATTCAAAGCTTCTAGCATTATTTGGTTTGGTAGTATAGCATGGTTGTTTGAAATTTAAGTGGATTAATTTATTTCATATTTTTCTGTCCCACTTGCCCGTGTGTGATAGCTCCAGTCTCCACACGCCTGTGTCACTTACCCACATGCCCATGTGGGTTTTGGGGTTTTGAATTTTTGTCTCTTTAAATTGGTATTCTAATTTTTTTAAGTTACAATTTAGTCCTTAATAATAAAACTTGAATTAGACATAGTCAACAAACTCAAATTAAGCTAAAAATTTTAGGCTTGCATAATTTGACTAAAAGAAGGTTGGTAAATACTCATTTTTCCATAATATTGAAATGTTCTACGTAGATTATTCGTTGTTAACTACAATTTCCTTTTGTCAACTCCATCATCTTTAGTTATGACATAACTAATCAATATATCTTATTGTCGAAACCATTTTTTTTAAAAACGGGTTGACTTTGATTTAAAAAGAAATGAAAATGAAAATGGGAGTCGCCACCAATCCTTTTTGATGAGGTGTAATCGGGTCACCTTGTTGTATAGCCCAATTTTATGCCCAGACCCAAATGGCCCATTACCCTAACCAAACAGAACCAGGCCCAAGAACCCAAAACAATAAACCTTACCCACCAGCTACCAGCCCAAACACCAAAGCACATTACAAAACAACCCAACCTCAAAGCCCAACTAGCCTAACCCGAGGCCCAAACCCGAACGACCCAATAGCTAAGGCCCAATTCCCCTAAAAAAATCTGCCTAGGGTTTCAAAAACTAAAACCCTAGGCTCCACACCTATTGACCTTTGGCCTGCCGCCGCCGCCAACGTCACGCCGCCATTGCCACGGTCACGTCACCACCACCACTTGCGCCGTCACCTGCAAAGAAGAAACAAAACAAAGAAACAGAGAGCAAATAACACAGGCAGTAGTAGAAGTCGGCTATAAAAAGCCAACAAAATGTAATTTTTTCTTCTTCCATCAACTTTTGTAAAAAGAAGAAACATATATTAGCAAAAAGAAATAAAAAACAAGAAAACTTGAGAGGTGATTTTCTCTCATTTCTGTTTTAGATTTTTTTTAAACTCTATTTTCTTTTTTTTTTTCTTTTTGTATGTTTTTTTTACGTAATATAAATAAAGGAAAAAGAAACCTTACCTGCGCCACGCCGGAGGAGAGAAGACGAGCGGTTTCCCCTCGTTCTTCAGGTCTTCGATTCTTTTTTTCGGGGGTTTGGTCCCAGATCCGTACCCTAGGGATTCTCAGTTTCAAAAAGGGACCGAAAAGGTCCGATTTTGGACCTCCGGCCGCCACACACGGTGGCTCTACGGCGGAGATTCGCCAGAAGCCTAGGCCGGGCCATCTCCGGAATCTGAGCCTGAGAAAGGGAAAAAAGAGAGAGGTTTCTCTCTGTTTTTCAACAAAAATGATGAAACTGTTTTTTTAACCCTTTTTTTATATTTATATTAAACACAAAACGACGCCGTTTTGGTGAGGGGATCCGCACGTCGACCCGACCCGCACCCAAGGATCCGCGCGTTTTTGTTTAAGGGTCTATTTGCGCAATTAGTCCCTTTGATTTTGTAGCGATTTCATGGAAGTTTTTCGCATATTTGCAATTTGGCCACAAAATTTTATTTTTGTCTCATTTCAGTCCTTTACAGAGCAGCGTTTTGAGGCTTTGGTTTATTTACCCTGTTGGTCCCCCTCTTTCAGCGCGCGTTACAATTTAGTCCCTCTTGTCTTTATTTCGATTTTGCCCCTTTTTTTTTGGTTCTTACTTCGATTTAGTCCCCTTTTAAGCATTTTTATTATTTTCTTCATCATTTTTATGTATTATCATTTTACTATTAATATTATTGTTATTAGTATGTTTTTATTTATATTTACTTATGTAAATTTTAGATATATGTGTTTTATTATATTGTTATTATTATATAATTTTTTATATATATGTAGGTATATATATATATATTTTTTTTCAACTTATTTAATACAAATACTCATTTTTATATAAATATCTATATTTTATAATCTATGTATATATACATGCTTACATATTCTTATATACACATACGTATATTTTTATACTTTATAATTCTAACATACATATATATATTATATTATTTTTATTCATTACTATTGTTTTATTTTGTATTTACTATTTATTTATTTCATTTTCATTATTATTTTGAATGAATGTTTTAATTTTATTTGTTTATATACATTGTTATTTAATATTATTGTAGGTTTGACTTTTATTTATTTTATATTGTTGTTATTGCTCGTATCATTTTTATACTTTTGTATTCATTATGATTTTGCCATGCATAACAATGTAATTTGCTTACACATTTTTTTACTACGACTTTGTGTTTTTATTTCACTCGATATAACAAAATTTGTTTTAAAAAATGGCATTTCGTGTTTAAATTCAAGAAAATCGTACCCTAACTTACTGGGTATTGATTTTCACGATAAATCTAGATGCACGAATCTTTTCAAACTCAAGTTTTAAAAAATCACGTCCTAACTTACTGGTCGTGATTTCATTTTTAAATTCGAGACGGCTAAAATGTCTTTTAAATAAGTAAAATTTTGGCATTCATTCGCGTATCGGGAATTCGAGACATTGTGTCCTAACTTACTGGATATGATTCTCTTTCTCGATTAGCGTGAAGTATGCCCCCCCTTTTCCTAAAATTTTCATTTTAATACAAGGATCGTATTTTTAATTTTTTCCAAGTTCTCAATTTTCGACATCAAGACATTAGCTAACCAACTAGGTACCAATTTTTGGGCGTTACGAGGGTGCTAATCCTTCCTCGTACGTAATCGACTCCCGAACCCGTTTTCTAAATTTCATGGACCAAAACCGTTGTTTTAATAAAATCAAATCATTTATTAAAAACAACCATTTTTCAAGGTGACCCAATCACACCTTATCAAAAAGGATTGGTGGCGACTCCCGTTTTTCATTTTTTTTAAAACCCAAGTCGACCCCGTTTTTCATCAAAAAAATGGTGTCAACACTTGTAATTTAATCATTTTAATAAAAATTTAAATTTACTAAAAACGATAATATTTGGTCTACAAAATCTAGAAAACACACCCTCAATACACCCAAAGGTGGTACCTAGTTGATTAAGTAATGTCTTAATGTCCAAGGTTGAAAACTTGAATAGAAATTTAAAATACGATTCCTTTTTATTAATGTTATTAAAAACGCTCGAATAAATCGAAAAGAGAGTTGAAGACCTACTCGTCTCGAGGTAACGAAATGTCACATCCCGTAAGTTAGGACGCGATATTTGGAACCATAGAGAATAAGCTTGCCTTTGATTTTTATTGAAATTGCATGCATTTTGAAATTTAAAAGAATATTTTGCTATTTAAGTTTAACGAGAAAATCGAAACCTCGTAAGTTAGGGTATGATTTCTCGAATTTCCAAAACGCAAAATATTGCCTTATTTTGAAAATTTTCTTTTTGAACTTAAGTAACAATTAATGTAATAATTGAGAAGATTCATGTTTAATTGATTCGAACATCGTGTGAAAGCGAAATAATTATTATATAAGAAACATAATGCGTAATGCAACAATATTGCAATAGTGTAAAATAACTATATGAACAAAATATTTAAAGAGTGAACAAAAAATAAAATACAACAATAATGATGATAAAATCATAATAACAACACCAAATAACAATAAGGATAAGCATGTTGACTACTATTCTAAAAAATAATAATAAAAATAGAAGTGAGTTAAAGACTAATAATAATAATAATAGTTATAATGGAATATACAAATAAAGGAATTCTATAATAATGGTAATATAATTATAATAATATTATCATAATAATAATAATAAATAACGTAACCTAAAACAAAATAAAAAAAGGAAAAATGCATGATTAGAAAGATAAAAATGTATAACATGAAAAAAAAACCGTGAACAATAAAAGAAATAATAAAATACTAAAAAACATAAGAATAAAATAAAATAAATAATGGCAATATTAAAATAAATAAATGTGACATGAAAGTATCAAAATAAATAAAATGGTAAAATAATGGGAATATAATACATTAAAAATAATAATTTAATAGTAAAAAATGCAAGTAATAGTGTAAATAATATATATTTTTAAGTATAAAAAGAGGGTAAAAATGATAAGTCAATAAATAAACGAATAAAATGAAATAATATGTGTAAAAGATTGGAATGAAAGGTTAGGGATTAAAATGCATCGCTCTAAAAATATTGGGGATTGAAAGGGAAAATATCCCTTAACTTTATGCGCATCATTTCCTTTGGTCAGCCGAGGGACCGAGTTGAAAATGAAATGAAATTAAATGGTACAATTTAAAAGGCGGGAAAAAGTAGGATCAGGACCAGATTGAGAAGAAGCCCAAAAGCGGAAGGATCGGGCAGGGAAATAACCCATCAGGCATGAAAATATGCGGACCTTCATCGAGCCAGACTCGGGCGAGCGGGTAAAGGGGTAAACGATGTCGTTTCGACGTCGATGTGCACTTGCGTAAAATGGCGCCATTTCACGCACTTATAAAACCCAACTTTTTTTTTTCAAAAATTCATTTCTGCCTTAGAAAATAAAAAAAATGTTAGAAACTCTCTCCCTCTCAAAGGCTTCCTCTCTAGATCCGGCCATGGGACACCACCATGGCTCCACCGCAGCCACCGAGCACCGGCACTGTTAACTACCACATGTGGTTGCCAGAGTTCATCGGAAAAAGACCATTTTGGCCATTTCCCCTCCCTTAGTCCATTTCTTGAGACGAAAAATCCAAAAAAAAAGTAAAGAAAAATAAAAACCTTCCCCTTTTAAGCCCGATTCCGACGATGGCGATGGGACTTCCGTCGACGGAGCCACGGGGTGAATTAGGTACGTTTCTCTTTTCCTTTTTTTTTATTTTTGTAGATAAAAATAAATAAAAAAACACTAGATCTAAAAAAACAACAAAATATCACCTTGAAATCAAAGTCTTTTTTCTATTATTTTCGTAGATGAAGATGAAATAAAAAAATAGATCTAAAGCGTAAAAAAAAATGAAATATCACCCTAAAAAGTTCAAATCTTTTCTTTTTTGTATTAATCTTGCCAAAGAAGTACAAAGTTTTCATTTTTTTGCTTTTATAGCCAAACTAAGGCTATTTGTTATCATTATTTTTGTCCTTTAGTGATTTGTTTTTTGCTTGTCGTCTTCTTCTCTGTTGTTGCATGTTGTTTGCTGTTTTGCAGGTGTCAGAGGCTAATGGTGATGGCAGAGGTGGCGTACGATAGTGGGCAGAGGCTAGGGCAGGAGCAGCGGCTAGCATGGCAGCTAGGGTTTTTTCTTTTGCTGAAAATTTTTTAGGCTTAGTTGGGCTGTGGGCTACTAGGTTTTTTTTTGTTGTTCGGCTGGTCTGATTGAATAGTGGGCTGGTCTGAATTGGGCCCTAATGGACTATAATTTGGACTCTTATTTTATTTATTTGGTTTGGCTTTTATTTGTTTGGCATTGGGCCCGGGAAAAATTTGGTTATTACACTTATTATATTCATAATTTCATGTATTGAACCTCTTTTGGGGTTTTATTAAAAGTTATACCTTGGGTCTCTTCATGAGTACTCGTCTCCTTTAACGTGTGGCCATATTCATTTCTTACTCTTTTCTGTCAAGAATTTTTTTATTTATAGAACCAACTAGTTTTTCATCCTTCTAGCGTGCCCAAAAATTATTTTTATCACTTTGTCCTTCTAGGACGCATAATTATTTGGAACATTTTAGCTGGTATATGTATCATCCAATATATACAATCTCTAAATGTCATCACTAAACATGTCTAGCAAATTATTTTTTTCCTTCAAACTTTGTGCACATAAGATTAGTGAGGGATCACAAAAAGTGATGACATAATTATACGTATTTGTCCAACTTGTCTCCCTCTAATACTGAGAAAATTTGCAACATGACTATTTTTTTCAAAATTATAAATATATATCTCTTTGCAACTTTTACCATCAAATAAAAATTCTAATTTTTCTCAACTTCATACTTGATGGTCCATCTTAGTGCATTATGGTGGAATATAAAATAGATATTTTACATCCAAATAGTCATAAATGAAACCTATTGGCTTATAAATAAAAGCTAATTCTCATGGGACAAATATTTCTTACATGTTGGCTCGATGCAAATAAAATTACATGCTTATTTTAAAGCTATTCTTATATTAATGGTTAAGCAATTAAATGGAGGCATAATTTTGCTAACCATTAAGTATAATATATATAGGCATAGACAACTTAATATTATCTCAGCTAAAACTACGAAAATCAAGCTTAGGATATAATGCACCAGTGTTGTTAGCACAAATTGCATGCTATAGAGATTGTGTAGAATCAAATTATTTCAAGAAATAATACTGTAAACTTTGGGTTGCATACATGTGATACATGAGCTCATATATTATTTGGATATCATCAAAAAATGCAACCATGAACCAACCTCTAACTTTAGTTGATGTTAGTTCAATATTTTTTTTTCCAAAGAACTATTGTTGATGACAATTATCAAAATGAAAATAACTTCTCATTCTTCAATAAAATCATATAAATTCTCTTCAAATTATTTTGCATCATTATTGACTTGAGATGGTCTAGCCGGCCATACCAACACTATAAACTTCTTGCTATTATCTCATATGTCAATCATACAAGTGAAGTGTATTCCTTCAAGGAATATTTATAATGCAAATACATGAGTGTCTCATGTCATTTCTATCCATGGTTTTAATGTAAAACACATAAATATTTCCTTCAACATAAATCTTCTTGATTTGAAAAATAATATCATGTTTTACAAGATTTTGCATCACAGGGAGATAAATATTAGCTCTTCAAGAGCTTTTTACAGTTTGATGCAATATTAGTTCTTCAGAAAATGTAATGATTTTATCACATAACATTAATGAATGCGTAATTTATTTTAAATAATATACACTTTTGCAGTTATTTTCAACATGGATGATAAAAATTTCGAATCTTCAAACACTTCATTTACTCATATAAAAATAAAATGAATAAGTATAAATAAAATATATATTAAACATAACAAATAACAAATTTATATTACTAATCAATCACTATGGTTAGATATTTTTTTATATACCATAACACAAAAAATTACAAAATATTATAAGGTCTCAATAAGAGGTTTTCTAACCTCCACCTTTTATGGCATAATTTCAATTCAAATTTTACAATAATTAATATGTAGACAGGGTGAATATTTCAAAGTTTATGAGAAGTAAATACTTTTACTCCCATTCCACAATAATCATATATATTAATCAGAATTAAAATTAAATAAATCAATACAATTAAAAATGAACCAATAAAAAATAAAAGCATCTATCTTCATATAAAGATCCCAACAACTAAATGTGAGAAGGATTTTATAAATTCATAGAGATACAAATAGGGAATTGTATAAATTGAATTAGACGTGCTTGATGAATTGAAAAGTTAAGTGCTAAAAAATTAAGCACTGAATTTTTAATACTGAATTTGATAAGTGTTGAATTCATATTGGAAAACTGTTTGGTAAACTAGTAAATATAAGTACTGAATATAATTGTATTGTTTGATAAAAGTAAATAATAATCTTTAAAAAAATTATTTCATAGTTTTAATTTTATTAATATAATATTTTATATTATTTTGGATAATTTTAGATCAAAATAAATATGCTAATTTGGTTAACTCATTTAAAAAAAACAAGATAATTTATTTTAAATTTTTTAATAAAGTAAAATCAACTTCATATTTTCTACAAAGAATAGATAGAGGCTTGATTACAATATAAAAGCCTCATAATTTCATTGAGGTTACTACATTCGAGGTTACAACTTTGAGAATTATGGGCATCCACAATAAAATATTATTCTAACAGATATAGTATTATAATAAAATATAATTTCTTATAAAATTTACGATAAAGAATAAAGGGAACTCTTTCTGGTATGATAATGATTCGAACTCAAGTTATTATTAAAATAGATGAACATTTGATAAGCCACAATTTGATAAAATAAATCTTATATTATAATTTAAAAAACTTGATATAAAAAAGAGATTAAATAATGTAATAAAACTATAAATAAACAACAACTCTTATATTATAATTAAAAAATATTAATAAAATTATATATTTAAAAAACAAATAGATTGATCATTTTATTAATGAAATAAAGAGGAAAATTCGAAAAACAGTTACGTTTGAAATTGGCCGAAAAAGGAAAGTGGGAAACAGATTGGTTGTTAGTTGAAATTGCGACGAAAATGTGAATATGCTCTTTTCTTATTGTCGGCAAAGAAATTCTGTAATAAATTTGCAACTGAAAATTTGGGAGGAATATATTACAAATTGTTGTAACTTCTTTTTTTCTTCAATCTTTTGAGGACAATTTTTTATTTCCACTATTATAAAAATTCCCTATCTTTTTTCTAACTCCATACTTTTAGGGTTTAATATGATTCTATATTTTATGAATTCTTAAGAAATAATATTTAAATATTTCTTATGTAATTCTAGTGTATCTGAAAATATCAAAATATCATCTATATAAACTACCCATAATTTTTTATATTTATTAAATATAAAATCCATTTGTCTTTGGAAGATTTGTGGTGCATCGCATAATTCAAATGACATCACTTTCCATTAATAATGTCCATTGGGTGCACTAAAAGCTGTTAAAGGTTTAGATTTTTCTGTTAGCATGATTTACTAGAATCCTGATTTACAGTCAAATTTACTAAAATATTTTTTTTGTTTATCCTGATTAATTCAAGTAACTACAAAAAATAATATTTTGATTTAATCTTTTATAATTAATGACCATACTAGCTTTTTCTTGTTTTTTATTATTTCCGTATGATTTCTACCCTTAATTTGTATATCAAATTCTTCTATATCTTGTTTAGATACATCATAGGTTTTACTCTAATAATATTATTGAGATTTTCTAATTTAATACTACAATATCTAGGGTTATTTTGTCATAATTTTAATGATTCTTCACTAAAATTATTATCTAATATTTTAAACAACCAATGACTTTCAAGTTGTTTAATTTGTCCCTTTCTTGGTGGTGAAAATTTTTTGCCACACGCAAATTTATGATTTTCTACTAATGATATTTCTATAAATATTTTTTTCTACAGATAACATAATTAAATTTCTATCAAAAGAAAATAACAAATGTTGATATATAAAATTATTTCCCAATAAAAAATCTCCATATATTTATAGAAAACATAACAATTTAGGTATCACAAATCTTACATTATTTATATAGTTTTATATCGAATTATGGTTTCGTTACCATGTATTCCAACAACTCTTATTGAATGCTTCATAAATTCTCATTTTTCTAAAGGAATGTCATTTTTTTGCAACTACTAGTTGTAGTAAATTAAAATTTAATTAATTAAAATAATAGTAAATTATGATTAAAAAAATTTTCACTCCTGATTCAATTTAGCCTAGGCAAATAAAAATGACTCGTTTTATTGTTTAAAAATTAAATTTAAATTTAAATTTATAAAAATATAAAAATTAATATAATATTACTTTTATATTTCTAAATAGTAAAATGAGTCGGATAGAACTAAAATTACAATCCTGCCCCCAAAGTGGGCCGCCTAGCCACGAACTTACCGAGGAGATAGACGTGGCAATGAAGAAATTTCAGACTGGAATATTGGATTTCTCAAAAAATATTATGAGAAGTAACAAAAAATAAATTAAAAAGAGAAGTAGTAAGTTAAAAATATAAGCCGAAAGACTCGTGTATATCGTTTCAATTAAAGTGAATTGATGGGCTAGGAGTTTGAAACCAAGGTTGGAGAAGTCGGTGAATAGCTCCAAAGTGATTTGTCTCCTTACTGAACACCTGTTAGGGAAAAGTTAGTCAAATAAAGTATGGATAGGTATGAATGGAGATACGAGTTTTCTTGTTGTAATGGCAGTGAACTTTATGTATGAGAAGTGTGCAAGGGTTGAAGCCTATTTAAGCATGTTGGCTGGGTATTTCTTCATCAATTCAACTTCCCTTTTCCTGGCTTATTTCGTCTTGCCATCATGAACTACAACACTTGCTTTCATCTTCTTTCACTTTTATTCATACAATGTTCCATTGTTTCCTTGGCTATGACAGTCCGGAATCTCAACTCCTATCAGTTTGCACTCTTTGAGTTTAAAGATCGCATTGTCGATCCTCAAAATGTGTTGGCAAACAATTGGACGAACTCTACCTCTGTTTGTAAGTGGGCTGGTGTTTCTTGTGACATCATCCATGAAAGAGTTGTAGCTTTGAATCTTACAAACATGAATCTTAGGGGTACTATCCCTCCACACCTTGGAAATCTTTCATTTCTATTTTCTCTCGACCTGAGCAACAACAATTTCTATGGCCATCTGCCTAAAGAATTGGGCCAATTGCATCGTTTGAGGATCATTCGATTAAGCTACAACCGTCTTAATGGGGAAATTCCATCATGGCTTGGGAACTTGCACAGAGTTCAAAGGTTGGAAATGAGAAATAATAACTTCACAGGCACAATCCCTCAAACACTTGTCAACTTATCCAATCTAGAGATCTTGAACTTGGGATTCAATCAATTATCTGGCCTGGTTCCATCTTCCATCTTTAACATTTCTTCTTTGAAAAGGATTCATTTTCGTGATAATAGTCTTTCTGGTGGCTTACCCGATGATCTGTGTGTCCATCTTCCCAAGCTTAAAGAGCTTTACTTGAGTAGAAATGAATTATCAAGTTCTATTCCATCAAGTATAGACAAATGCTGCAACCTTCAAATTTTGGAATTGTCTATTAATCAATTTAGTGGGATCATTCCAAAAAGCATTGGGAATTTGACACAACTTAAACAAGTATACTTGGGGTTAAATAACCTAGATGGTATGCCTTTTCCTTGATCTCTTTAGTTTAAACACATTTGCCCCCCCCCCCTTTTTTTAAATTTTAAAAAAAATATTTGCAATATAAATACTAAGAACTCTTTCTTTCAAGAACTAATATATACTTAAATATGATTAGAATCTAACATATCCATATTATTTCATAACGAGAAAAATAAAAATCCTCTTTGATTTACACTAACAAAATAGGTAATTTAACACCTTGATGTTTCGACTATGTCTGCAGGTCAAATTCCTGAAGAAATCGGTAATCTTTTTAATTTGGAAATGCTTAGTATTCAAGCAATTAAAGGCCTTACAGGTCAGATTCCAACTTCGATCTTCAACATTTATTCTCTCAAGACTATTGCTCTCTCCAGCAATAGCCTATCAGGTAGTTTGCCTAATGATATGTGTCAACATCTTCCCAAGCTTGAAGGGCTTTACTTGAATAAAAATGAATTATCTGGTAACATTCCATCAAGTATGGGCAAATGCAGCAACCTTAAAATATTGGCATTTTCCGATAATAAATTGAGGGGGATCATTCCAAGAAGTATTGGAAATCTGACAGGACTCAAAGAATTATATTTGGAGTTGAATAACTTAGAAGGTATTGAATTTTCTTGGTTTCTTTAGTTTAAAGTATTTTTTTTTATAAAAGAGTTTGATTAGTAATAGATAACAAAAATATGAGCATTTTATTTCATTCAAGGCAAAATAGTTCAAAATAGTTAATTTGATGAAAACAAATATGCTTAAAAATATTAAAATCTAACATCTGCAAATTATGTAAAACAGAAAAGAAAACCTCTTTGACTTATGCTAACAAAATAGGTAGTTTCACATCTTGATTTTTCGACTATGTGTGCAGATCAAATTCCTGAGGAAATCGGTAATCTTCTTGGTTTGGAACTGCTTAATATTAGAGAAATTAAAGGCCTTACAGGTCAGATTCCAACTTCGATCTTCAACATTTCTTCTCTGAAGGCCATTGATCTCTCCAACAATAACCTATCAGGTAGTTTGCCTAATGATATGTGTCAACATATTCTCAAGCTTGAAGGGCTTTACTAGAATAAAAATGAATTATCTGGTAACATTCCGTCAAGTATGGGTTTATCGTATACTTTTATCATTTTAATCTGATAATAAACAATAAGCTTTATATGAATTGATTTTTTTTTGTTTTTTAATTTTTATTAAACTTTAAAAAAGAAATTATTTTTATTGCATAAACTAATCTATTTTATATAAGTAAATTTTTTTTTTAAAAAAAATCATTAGAAATCCTTTGTCTGTAGAAGAAAAGAAACCAATGTGGAAAATGTATTTATTTTAAATTTTATTTTAAAAAAAATGGTGATATTTGAATCCACATCAATACATAAAACCTTAAATTTATGATGTCACAAATTAACTTGACACCAACTTAGGAATTGAAGACAACACCATCATAAATAACTGTATTCATTTAGTATTCTTAATTTAATGTATTCATATGTTTAAATTATGTTTTGCTTACAATTTAAGCTATTTTTATTTTAATATTGTAGATAAGCCATGTGTTTTTATTAAATAGTTTCAAATTATACATTTCATTATTTATCATAAGTTATTTTAAAACACAAATTTATGTTCTAAATACATAGTTCTCATACACGTATGTGTATGATAAAGTTTCTAATAATAATTTAAGTATAAAGTAATTCAATATAAATTTTAAAATTTTATTATATATATTTTAAAATAATTTTTTAATAGAATCAAAATTGTTATTTACAAGGATGCTAAATCTTCTTATGAAGTGAATTTATTTAACCAAATATTTTAGTAAAACCAAAATTCTTATCCATACATATGATAAATCTTAAAAGTAATAAAAAAATATTTAAAATAACAAATTCAATAATATAGTAAAAAAACAAAGACTATATAATTATCATTTCAAAAGTTTCTCAAAATCCATGCATTTATATATATTATAGATATATTTTTAATGGCTTAATGCACAGTTTACTCCCTACATCGTATTGCTCCTTTTTTTTTTTTCCTACTTTAGTACCTAATGTTATCAAACATTCCTAGTGTAGTCTCTAACATAATCAAGTGTTCTTGGTTTAGTCCATTGGACATTAAAAAAATAAATTGAGATATTCAACTAATCATAAATTGCCATGTGGCATATGATGACATCATGATGGCGTCATCATCTAGAAAACAAACCAAAAAAACTTTAAAATTTCAAATAAAATTATAAAAAAATAACTACATTATAAATATATAATTGTTTTAAAAAAATAAAAAATTGTTAATTTGTTAATTTTTAATAAGTAATAAAATTATTAAAAATGGTTAGAAATTGTTAAATATTGTAAAAAATTATTAGAAATTATAAAAGACGATAAAAATTTTAAAAAAAGTTAAAAACTAGTAAAAATTGTGTAACTTGAAATAAAGTATATATTCGCTAATATTTTAAAAATATTAAAAATTTGATATTAAAATTGTATATTGTGGTACAACCGATTTTTATAAAAAATATTTTAATAAATTTTTAATATTTTAAAATATATCAAAATTTAATACTTTACCAACTCCCCAATTCATAATAGGAGGATAATGAACTTCAGCATATTTGATCCCACATTCTCTTATATTGGCAACAATGCACATGCCAATCAAGCTAAGACTCAATCAATAATTTTTTAGAATAATTAAACATGCAACAATAGTTCTTAAGATATTGGTCTAGACACAAATAATTTATCTTGAAATAGTGAAACAATATTTGGAATAATTAAAAACATAGATATCAAGTTTATTTTATTTTTCAAAATGCCATACTAACAGAAAAACTTTTTTAACAGTGTTAATAAATGAACCTAAAATTTTTAATTCAAAAAGTAGAGAGACTAAATCACAGAAAATAAAAAATATAAAGATTAAATTTCAAATATACGAAAAACACAAAAATTTTGAGCAAATAATAATCTTTAAATTTTACACTATAATTTAATAAAAATAAATAATTAACCCAATAGATAAGAATCATACCAGTTTACATTAAAAACAATGGCTTTAACATTTTTGTTTCCCAAATCATAACTAATTATTATTCAGTGAGAGTCTCATTTTTAAGATTGATTAGATGCCACATTCTCATGCCAAACTTTTATTTTTATTTTATTTCAAGTTTTACAATATTTTAAAAAATTATTAGTGTATTATATGTTTTGTCTATACAAATCACAAAGACTAATTAGTACTCAAAACTTCTTATTATGTCTCAACTTTCTAATTGATTTCATCACATATTTGCATGCCAAAATTTTATTCTTAATTGATTTAAAGTTTTACAGTTTTTATTTTAATGTATTATATATTTTGTGAATATGTATACTAAAAGATGCTATTTTACAGGTAATTTACCACCCATCACCAATGCTCCAAAGCTTGAGATTCTTTTATTGTGGGGAAATAAACTTAGCGGAAACATTCCCAACTCTATCTCCAATGCTTCCATGCTAAAGATTCTATCCTTGTCACATAACTTATTCTCTGGCCCAATCCCTAAAATGCTAGGCAGCTTAAAACACCTTGAAGTGCTCAAAATCTTTGACAATAATTTGATCACAGGATCTGCTACTGATCATGAGTGGAGCTTTCTTTCTTCTTTGACGAATTGTAGGAATTTGAAAGCCATAGGAGTTTCGGGAAATCCATTGAGTGGTGTTCTTCCTACTTATATCGGGAACCTTTCAAAATCCCTTCAATTCTTTCTTGCCTATAATTGTGAGCTTCAAGGCATTATTCCTATGGAAATAGGTAACTTAACCAACTTATTGGTTTTAGAACTTGGCCATAATAAATTAAGTGGATTCATTCCAGCATCAATAGGAGGACTGCGGAATCTGCAAGGTCTAGATCTTTCCTCTAATAAATTAGGAGGGCCTATCCCAGAAAGCCTCTGTGGTTTGGAGAGACTATACGAGATGCATTTAGGGTTGAATAAGCTGCATGGATCCATACCCTCTTGTTTAGGTAATATTTCTGCTTTGAGATATCTTTGGTTAGATTCCAACAAATTGAGTTCTACAATACCCTCAACTTTGTGGAGTCTTAAAGATATCTTAGAAATAGATTTATCATCAAACCGTCTTCACAATTCACATGCTATTGATGTTGGAAATTTTAGGAGTCTACTGAGACTAAATTTATCAAGGAATCTTCTCATGGGCGATATCTTATCCACATTTGGGGGTCTTCAAACTTTGGTTTCATTAGATTTATCAAATAATATACTACATGGTCATATCCCTGAATCATTTGATGGGTTGATTAGTTTGGAATTCTTGGATTTATGCAATAACAATTTCTCTGGAGTCATTCCCAAATCTTTGGAACAACTTTTATATCTAAAGTATTTTAATGTGTCTTTCAATAGACTTGAAGGGGAAATTCCCAGCAAAGGATGTTTTTCAAACTTTTCTAGCACATCATTCATGAAGAATTGTGCACTTTGTGGTCCACCTAGATTGCTAGTCCCACCTTGCAAAAATGACATCCACAAAAACTCCCAAATGATTATATTGCATGCTTTTAGGTATGGTTTACCAACAATTGGTACTGTCCTAGTACTAATAGTCTTAACTATTATGTATAGAAGATGCCAAAGGAGTACAACTCTACCAGTTAAAGATGATTTGTTGTCTTTGAAGACACCGAGAAGAATTTCACATGCTGAACTTTCACGAGCAACTAATGGATTTGAGGAAAGCAATATGCTTGGTTCAGGGAGTTTTGGATATGTATATAAAGGGAGGCTTTCAGATGGAATGGAAGTTGCAATAAAAGTTTTCAATTTGCAAACAGAGGGAGCATTTAGGAGTTTTGACATTGAATGTGATGCTATGCGTAATATAGTTCATCGTAATATTGTGAAGGTCATTACTTGCTGCTCAAGTGTTGACTTCAAAGCCTTGGTGCTTGATTACATGTCTAATGGAAACCTTGAGAAATGGTTACATTCTGAAAATTGTTTCCTTGATATCATACAAAGGGTCGATATAATGATAGATGTTGCGGTAGCTATAGAACACCTCCACAATGGACATCCAACACCTATAATTCACTGTGACATAAAACCAAGCAATATTTTACTAGATGAAGACATGGTTGCACATGTTGGAGATTTTGGCGTTGCCAAATTGTTGGGGGAAGGTGAAGTAATGAAGCAAACCATGACTCTTGCAACTATCGGGTATATGGCACCAGGTGAATTCTTTTTTATTTTTGTATGATTATTTTCCTAATATGCATTTTATATTTTTGTTTCATGTGGATGTGAATATATATTTGAATAAGCATTTTAGAAATAATTGAGGATGAATGACGTTCTAATTATACTTGAATGCAGAATTTGGATCAGCAGGAATTGTTTCTATAAAATCTGACGTCTATAGTTATGGGGTCGTCCTTATAGAAACTTTCACGAAGAAAAAGCCTACTGATAATGTTTTTGTTGAAGAAGAGAGTATAAGGCATTGGATGGAAAGTTCATTGCCTAAAGGAGCGATAGAAATTGCAGATGTTGATTTATTAAGAAGAGAGGATGAGTACATTGTCGTTAAAGCAAATTGTATTACATCTATCATGGAGTTGGCTTTGAATTGTTCAGCTGAGTTGCCAGAAGAAAGAAAAGATATGAAAGATGTTGTGGTTGAGCTGAAGAAAATGAAACAAAGGTTGCTAAACAACATCCAACATTTTTAACAGAGATGGTGAGTAATAAGTACACTTGTGGTTATTAATTCACACTTAATTTTATCTTTAATTCAACATTTTTAATCATATATATAATATTTCGGTATTCCTAAAAATTAATAAACAATTTTTTTTTTCTTTTGCTCTCACGTAGTAGGCTCTCTTCAAAATTCAAGCTTCTTTTGCAAAATCAAAATGGAAACCAATAAAATGAGCAACAAGCCTTCCCATGAATTACGGTTTATGGTAGCTTTTGGACATCAAGTTATTTTCTTTGTTAGATTGGATTTTCTTATAGTTTCCTTTTTTCATTTACGGTATAATTTTATTTTAATCTTTTGCCAAAGAATTTATTAGGGTCGAAGCCAGAAAATCTTTTCAGGAGTGAAATTAAATTGTAATTTTTACAATAGTAAAAATGTAATTTTACCATTTTAATAGTCTATATTTTTATATTTTTTAAGGGATTAAATCAAAATTTTATCAATTACCTGGCCAGGTTGCACCATGTTTAACATTTCTTCTTTGAAAAGGATTCATTTACGTGATAATTGTCTTTCTGGTGGCTTGCCTGATGATTTGTGTGTCCATCTTCCCAAGCTTAAAGAGCTTTACTTGATCAGTAGAAATGAATTATCAAGTTCTATTCCATCAAGTATAGACAAATGCTGCAATTTTCAAATTTTGGAATTGTCTGTTAATCAATTTAGTGGGATCATTCCAAAAAGCATTGGGAATTTGACACAACTCTCCTTGATGTCTTTAGTTTAAACACATTTGCCCCCCCCTTTTTTCTTAATTTAAAAAAATTATTTGCAATATAAATACCAAAAATAAGAACTCTTCAAGAACTAATATATACTTAAATATGATTAGAATCTAACATATCCATATTATTTCACAACGAAAAATAAAAATAAAAAGCCTCTTTGATTTACACTAACAAAATAGGTAATTTAACACCTTCATGTTTCAACTATGTCTGCAGGTCAAATTCTTGAAGAAATTGTAATCCTTTTAGTTTGGAAATGCTTATTATTCAAGCAATTAAAGGCCTTAAAGGTCAGATTCCGACTTCGATCTTCAAAATTTCTTCTCTCAAGACTATTGCTCTCTCCAGCGATAGCCTATCAGGTACCCATCGAGGATGACTCAGCTCGAGCCCCTCTTCGGCGCCTGCCACGCCTACGGTTACCACGTCCATGTGTTCCACGAGTACTCATCGTATATATTACCTATATTATGAATTTTATGTATCAATTTTAGTATTTATTAGTAGATATTTTATACTCAAAAAGTTATCAAAAGAATTTATAGAAATGTTTCTGTCTCTAACTATCCAACTACAGTTCTAATTATTTTAGAGTTTTCTAAACTAAAATTTATCTAAGTCAGAAGTACTTACAGGATCAACGTCAGAGACTCGGTACTTCACATAATTAATTTTCAGATTAATCCAGAAATGAACTTTGTAGAGCCCAATTTCTGCCCGGACCCGCATACACAAAAAATAATAATAATCCAAATAAAAAATAAAAGTCCAATATTAAAAAGTCCATTTACAGATTAAAAATCAAACACAATCCCAAGCCCAAATTAAACCCCAGCCCAATAACCAAAAATCAACAGAAACCCTAAACTACACAGCAGACCCAGCCACCGCACGCCTCTAGTCACCTCAGCCAAGCACGTGCTGCACCACTGCCTCTGTACAGCGCTAGCTGGTCTTCGTACCTACAAATAGGACGAAAAGCAACACAGAAAAAACATATATTGTATTTTTTTATTTATTTCATATTTTGCCTATAAAACGGAAGAAAAGACCTTTGTAAGTTTTTTACGCGAACAATAAGAAATCAGTAAAAAAAGATACCAAAGAAATCAGAAAGCAATTAAATTTTTGAGAGGTGATTTGAAATCTAATTTTTTTTCTTTTCGATTTCTTTTTTCTTTTCTATTTCTTCGATGTTCGTTTATTATTGTTAATGTTTGTAAAGAAAAAGGTTTTTTAAACCCATTAATCGTTTTAGTAAATTTTAACTTTTATTAAAATGATTAAATTAGGAGGTGATCCGATCACACCTAAATAAAAAAGACTGGTGGCGACTCCAATTTTCATTTTTTAAGTCGACGCTATTTTTTGTTTCGAAAAAGTGGTTTCGACAAACTTTACTCGAAAAATAGTTTTCACAAAATTTTGAACCAAAAAGTTCACAGCCTGAGTTTTGCAACCTGACCTGATATCACTAAATGTAACACCCGAAATCCGACTAGATGTTATGACCAAATCTGGAGATGTTACATAAAACAATTGTAAATCCAATTTTTTGTAAAATTTGGAAAAATGTCGTAAACTTTTATTACTTAAACCTCGATTTAAGAGAAAAATACATCTAACTTAACTTTATAGTTGAAACGATGTTTGCTTACATTTTCTAAAATGAATACTTAAAAGCGAAAATTCTCATATCATTATGTTTGGAAAACTAAGTTTATTTGTCTGAAATTAGTTGTTTTGCAGGAAAACAAACATTTCCAATAAAACATTTTTAATAGTATCATGCAAAAATTGAAAATAAAATCTCAAAAACCAAAACAATCCAAAAATTCCCAACAGTCCAAAAATAATGAAACACAATAACCCAAAATTTAATTATAATAGATAATGAAACTAAATCAATTTAACCAAGTTCTTTCACACCGATTTGCCAAAGTCTGAGGAATACCTAAAATTATCAAACAAATAGAAATTGAGTTTACAAAACTCAATGTATAACGAATAACTTTAAATATTTATTTTGTATAAGATAGATTTAGCAGAACATATTCATATTAGAGCAGTACAGATACAGACATATATTCCTACCCCCATCCGCTAACACTATCTCCGACCTTCCCAACACACTATATGGGGTATGAAACACTCATCCAGCCCTGCACACCACTTAGTGTTGATATGACACTTTTCAGAATATTTGTAGCTGAGCTGCCAGTGTAATAGGCGAATTATCGCCATTCAAAGAAACGCTTCCTCCACATAATATAACCCACCCCAGATGCAAATACAGAAAAGAATAGAACAAAATCAGACATAATACAGTTATACATGTATGACATAACAGATACAAAGCATACATAATATTTCTCAAGTTTCTCATAGCCTATTACAAGGTTTATTGAACAAATAACATCTCAAATATATGAATAGATATCAGAATTTATACTATTAGTTGACCGGATTTCATACTTTACAGTCTATTTGATTATATATCGACCCCACGAAAGGCCTACGATCGATCATAACGATGTGTATAACCCTAGGGAAAAATTTAGTATTTTGGTCTCAAACGGCCTAAATGGCCAGCCCGTGTGGCTCACATGGCGTGGCACACGTCCTCACACACACCTGTGTGTTCCACACGGCTTAACTAGCCCAAACAGTGTGTCGCACACGGTCTGAAACACGGCTTGTCACACGGCCCGACACACGGCCGTGTGGTGTCGACAGTGCAATTTTTTGACTTTCGTCGCTCGTTGTTGTCGGGTTTTTTGTTACACACTTGGTTTGATTTTTATACGAAAACACCCATAAGACTATCAAATCCTAAATGCATAAATTAAAACATCACATTAGCGGTGGTAGCAATACGACTTAAAGAATGATTTATCCTAAAAATACCAAACGAATTCACATGGAAAATCTACACAACCACGCAGGCCCAAATCAGAATTAATCTCTTAACCTAGCACATAACAACAGCAAAGGAGTCAACTTACTGGAGAATTGATTAAAAACTATCAACTCCATAATCCAAAAATTAACGCATTTCTTTTACTAACCATGTAAAAACACATCAAAACGGAAACTAACCCACTCTCGAACGAGCAACGCCAACAAAGAGAAAATAATGAAGGAATTAAGACACGATCGTAGAGGAGCGTAAAGGAAAGAAAAGAAAAACTCAAAAGCAAAATAGGAACAAATCGACGTGATTTGAAAGATAGCAGAAAAAGAAAGCATAAAGAAGAACAAGAGAAAGAATGGTGAGCCAAAAATTAGGAAAAAACTAATTTAATTTTTTAACAAATTAATTAATAAATTTTAAAATAAACCAAATCCAAATCTACTAAGCACTAACCCATCTCAGATAACTAACCACCTTTTTCCAAAGTTCGAAATGGACTCAAACTCAACCACCTACCCGACCCATGCAAAAATTAAAAACAAAAAAAACAATCCATTCACGTAGGGACTTGAATCCAAGATATTATAAACACGACTCAAATACTTAACCACTAAGACAAATACTTATTAATGGTAAAATTTTACAAATTAAATATTAGATTTTTGGGACGTTATTCTAATTTTACCTCAAAATTTTTTATTACTGTAGCCCTCAGCGATAACAAATTAAAAAAATTAATTTAGTCTTTATGAAAATAGTGCACCAATTGAGTACTCAATGATTCCAAAAAAATCAATTGACCTCTTCCTTTAACGAAATCTGTCAGTTGAACGATTTAACGATTAATTTGTCTAATGTTACATACGAAAATCACTAGAAGTTACCACATGGTAGTATGCTAATGTGGCATGCTACATAGAAAAAAAATATTTTTTAACAAAAAATAATTAAAAAAATATTTTTAAATTTACTTGCAACAACCTTGAGCAACATCATCCACAAAAGCTTGAAGGTTCACATCTATAGAACCACCTTTCACGGAGGCCTCCCTTGCTAACCCTTTTAATTTCCCAACATTTCTCTTCACTTCCATCCCTTTTCTCCTCGTCCCCGTCACCAAATCCAAGCACCTAACGATCTCATCACGTTAATTTATTGAAAGAATTTTTTATAAATTAACTTATTATTAAACATTAAAAAACATTTGAAAGAATATTTATGATATAATATATTTATAATATTATGAATATAGTTTAGGAAAATTTTGAAAGATGAATTTATTATAATATGTAGATATATAATTAATCATTCAAAATCTTAATATATACAGAATATATATGATATAAATTTTTTCCGTTAATAATTAAATATCATTAAATCATTTTGTAAGTTTATTATAATTTTTATGAATGATACAAAAAAAATTAAAGCATATTATTCTATAAAAATATTAAAATTACTAAATCATATTATAATGAAAGATGCAAAATAGATACATGAACATAATATAAGAGGCTACCATTCTTGTTGTAGATATATAATTTATGAATGATACCAGTCTTAAATGCAATGTGATCCAGAAGTGTTCAACCTCTTACCCCACAAATCACTCACAAGTAATGATGGCAAATTGTGGAAAATGTTCTAAAAAACTAAAGCATAACCCTAAAGACCCGCCTTAAATGCAATGCGATCCAGAAATGTTGAACCTCTTATCCCAAGTCACTCAGGCAATTTTCTATTATTGACAGTTTAAGTTTAAAATTTCATAAAATTTAAATATTTCTCACAATTTTGTTGACAGTTCAATTATAAATATATTTTTATTGATTTCTTAGAAAAAAATTATATTTTATTTATTTTTTAGGGTTTAGAAATTTTAAGCAGTTTTAAATATTGTATAAAGTATTTAAATTTTTAAAATATGTTTTTAGGTCATTTTAACTTTTATATAATATTTTATTTTTTAATAATGTTTTTAAATAGCATTCAATTTTTTTAAAAAAAAGTTTTAATAGTATTTATAAAAATGAAAATACATATAAATGTTACAAAAAAAATTTACTAATTAATATTTAAATTTGCTTATAAAAATTTTTAGTACTATTTTTTATTTTTTAAAATTTTATATAAAATTTAAAACTTTTTTAATAAAATTTTTAAGCATTGTCATATTTTATTTTTTAGAGTAATGAAATCTTATAAAATCAAATATTTCATTCTGACAATTTTTAGACGCTATTGATTTTAAACAATATTTCTTTTTTAAAAGTTTTATTGATATGTACTATATTCTCTTTCCTTATTAACTGTAGTATTTGAAAGAAAAATTAAATTCTGTATAATTTAATGATATATTTATAGCAATAATTTTAAATTTCAGGGAGTTTTTTAAATAATAAATTATTGTGAATTATTTTTTTTAATTTTAATGTTATTTCTATAATTTAATTTTACTACAAAGAAACAAATTTAATGGATAACTAAAACTAATATAAAAAAAGAGATACCTTTCGGGGTTTAATTTGATTTGAAAAAAACTAATAATTAACTAATAATATTAGCAATTAACTTTCATGTAATCAATTCTAAAATAAGAAAGGTAATAAGATAAACATAAATTTATATCTTGAGCTACAGAATTCCGAATTAAGATCCGCTTGATGTCTTTGAAACTAGACTCAATTAACTTTCTACCATAAATTTCCAAAATTTTTGGTTCAGCTAATAAGTACAGTAAAATATTTAAACTTATCCCTTTTCTGTTGTCTGACAACTTTGACTCTTCTTTGCTAAAAATGAGTTATCTCTTAGTACAAAATTTGGATGACATTTTCATTTGTTTCTATTGAAAATAGACTCATTAATAGTTTAAGCATGTAAAATTTAACCCCTAATTATTTTTCTCCAATTTTTGATAATTTTCCAAAGTCAAAACAGGGGAACCCAAATTCATTCTGACCTTGTCTCACTAAGTCTATTATAACTCACGATTTACAATTTCATTACTTACACCGTTTCTTCTATGAGAAACTAGGCTCAATAAGCTTTAATCTCATATTTTTTTCATCCTCTAATTCGATTTCCACAATTTATGCTGATTTTTCAAAGTTAGCCTACTGCTGCTGTCCAAACAGCAAGCAATTTCGGCTTTTCGCCGAATCCCTTATTTTTGCGATTCGGGTGCACACTTGGTTTTGTTTGATGCTAAAATAGTCCCCGAGCACTCCTAAGCGTATAATTGAGCAAATAACACCATAATCAGTCTTACCTTGTGAGTAATTAAAATCCCGAAACCAAAATACTTACCCATAAAATGATGAACACTTACAGCAAAACTTAAAATCGGTACGTTGCAAAAATCACGAGGAGAGCCTTAATCCTCGTGAAATGCTACTGTCAACACCCCAAAATTAGACTATTGAATACAAAATAATATCTTAAAATGATACCCAACAACTTACTAAATTTGAACAAGTGCTGCTTAAAGCTACGAAATCAAGAGGAAAGAATGGTTTAGGGGAAACAAGGGAATTTCGACAGTAGTAGAGGAAAGAAAAGAAAAGATAACCGAGTAACAAGTAAAGAAGAAAGAAAAAAAATTCGGCAGACATGGGGGAGAGAAAACGTCAGAAAGTTGGAGAGTAAAACGACTTACCTTGCCGTCCCAAAGATTTGAACCCATGACCTTCTTCACACCAACACTCCACTTAACCACTAGACCAACAGACCCATTCTATTAATTATTTGCCAACTTTTACTTAAAAGCCTATAACCAGAGATAGGGCTTATTCATAAAATTACCAAAATTTGCCCAAGTATTGACTTGAACTTGAGACCTCCCAAACACACCCAAAACACATAACCACTAAAGCAGACAGATATTTGTGTCATACATTCACAATACCCAAAATTAAAATTTTGGGGCGTTACATGTAGAATGTCATTTTTTGAGAATGATCCCCTTTTAATGCTTAGGTTGACATTTGCTCGTTGTTCATCAAGGTTCTATCATTGGCACATTACCCTGCCTTCTTGCTCAGCTGATATCTTTGACAGGAACCCGAAGAAATAATCACAATTTAAACTATTCATTCCCAAATATTTCCAACTCTTAGATTTGGTTAGCTTTGTCCAGTGGTTCTGTTTCAGGTCCTTGTACTATTTAGAAAACCTTTCAAACCAATATACAAAAATTGTTTTACTTGAATATTATTTGTCTATTAATCGTTATTTCAATGAAAAATGCTTAAAAACGATCTTCACAATAGACAAGATTGAAAAATGCTTAACGATGACAATTGTGGAAAAGGCCCTCAATTAATAACCCTAAAGACCCGTTTATCTTAAAATTGATAGGTTTGTTTCATCCAAAAAATATGTGGTGCTCTTGAATGCAATTGATTGTGATTGAAAATTGAAGTGAAGTTGATGGAAAATAAGTTAGAAGATTCTACTTCTCCAAAAATTGAATGTGAAACAGCAAATTCAATGTCGACGTTGTTTTTTTTTATCATTTTTGAAACAATGATATAAGAAAATCCTAAATGCATTTGGATTAAACAATATGAAGAAATGTTGAAATTGTTTGTCTTAAATAGAGACCCACAATTGTGGAAAACTGAGTCAATACTCAAAAAGTATAATCACAATTCTTCAAGACAAGCATGTCTTAAAATTTATATCAATATGTTAAATTAAGAATATTAAATAAATCAATTATTTATCATATTGTTATCATTAATATTGAGTTGGCGTCGAGTTAATTTTTGACACCAACTAATTAACAATAAAAATATTTTATCATACTCACGATGTGTGTGAACAAATATATTTTATATTAAATATATATATTTATAAAAAAATATGTAAAAGATCTCAATAGTCTCTCTCAAATTCCAAATTGAGGAAATTGGTCACCCTAAAAAAATCAGAGTAATTTAGTCCCTATTAATTTTGAAAGTGAGTAACTAAGAATAATTAATTAGGATGTTAATTTCCCATAAAATGTACATGATTTTGGTTGGTATAATAATAAATTTAGCCCTCAAAACTTACACTTGCAATTTGGTCTTAATTTAACAAAATTTTCCCGCAACGTTTGTGTAAATATGTAAATGTTGAGGTTCAATTTCTTGAATTTTTTTTAAATTATGGCCAAAATGACAAAATATATAAACATTGAAGGCTAAATTTATTCTTATACCAATCAAAATTATGTACAATTGATGGAAGAATTTAACACCATAATTAATTGTCCTTAGTTACTCACTTTCAAAATTGATAGGGATTAAATTGCTCCAATTTTTATGAGAGGGACTAATTTGAGCAATTGTGAAATTAAGAGGGATTGGAGGGGTCTTTTTACCAAAAATACATCAACAAATGATTATTAGTGGAGTGGTAAGCGTTTTCTATATGAATATTGTTACTCTTGTGTTTGATTCTCAAATAATAATTTTCAATCGTTTTACTTAAAGATTATATAAAAGTATGAAAAGGTGAAAATACACTTATAATAATATTAATTCACTGCAGCAGAACAAGCTTTTAGCGGTGTTTTTAGGCCTATAGCGGCGCTTTCACAAGCATCGTAAAAAATGCCGCTGTAGACAACGCCGCTAAATTTTGCTGCTTTTATGTGAATAAAACGCTGAAAACACAATCCCTTGTACTTCCAAAGGTACATTCCTATAAAGTCTACTTACTCGAACAGAATGCCCCAAAGGACTCAGTATAATAATTTCACTAGAACTACCCTTACCAGATCTGCCAAAAACACAATCCCTTGTACTTCCAAACGTACATTCCTATAAAGTCTACTTACTCGAACAGACTGCCCCAACGGACTCAGTACAATAATTTCACTAGAAGTACCCTCACCAGAAATCAATAAATTTTTGGAAATAGTACTACCTACATAGGAATGAGTAGAACCTATGTCTATCAGAGTAGTATATGGAACACCAAAAATAAAGAACGTACCTGTGATCACATCAAGAGCGTCTCTATCCTCTTGGCATCAAGCAACATAAACCAGTGCAGGCTGCCTTGCCTCAGTTTGACTAACACCTTTTCCCAGTGCTCTTTGTCCTCGGCCCATACCATTACCACCCCTAGTCGGACCACGGCCCCTAGGTGGCTGTTGAACTGCCCTCTGAGGTTATATAAAACTCAGTCCTGAAGCTTGCATCTAATCCGTATGGAGTGGACATTCTCTAATGTGGTGCTCCAAATACCAACACCTCAGGCAAGCCTCTAACCTCCTCCAACACTCACCTGAATGGCGCCTAAAACAATCACCACATGGCTAAATCCTAGTAGAAGCAATAGGAACCCCTACTCTAACAAGCCAATCAGGTCTGACCTGTTTCTTAGGCCTCTAAACAGAACTAGAGGGCTCTGAAACCCTCTTATTCTTGCCTCACTCATGATCCCTATTTTAGCGCTCTATGCATTTAATCTCCTTGGCGATCTTCACCTTATCCACAAGAACTGAAAACTCTCGCTCCCTCTGTGGAGCAATCAATACCCTCAGATTATACCTCAAGCCATCCTTAAAACATATGCATTTCTCATATTCAGTCGCCACTATGCCTCAAGCGTAGCGGCTCAACCTCAGAAACTCAACCTCATACTCAGCCACAGATTTATCACATTACGTGAGATTCATGAACTCACGCCTACAAGCATCAACATAGCTCGCACCCACATACTTCCCCTAGAAGGTAGTCTTAAAATAATCCCAGTTCAGACAGTCCCGTTGAGTACCCTCCTCAATCGACAACCACCATTGATATGCCTCATCACGAAGTAAAGTGACTGCACCTTTAAGTTTCTACTTAGGAGTACAGTCAATGTCGTTCATAATCCTCTCAGTGGCCTCCAACCAATACTCGGCCACAGTAGGGGTGACTCCAATGACACACCTAAACAGCTCAGCTCTATTGGATCGGAGTCGTTCAGTTATCGACCCACAGATCCAGAATGAGGTCTAGTGACCCTCTCCAAAACCCTCAACATGGCTTGAGACAGTGCGTCGTCCCTAGCCAAGCGACTTTGAGACCTTGTCTCAATGGCAGGTGAAACCGGTGTCTCACTCATATCTAAGTTTGGCATACTGCCCAGAGAAAAAGATTCAGCTCCAGCCCCCTACGACCCTACGCGCCCACGAATACCATGACCGTGAGTTCCACAATTGCTCATCGTATATTTTCAAATTTATCTACATTACAAAATTTTATGCATCAGTTCCAATCTTTATTAACAGATATTTTATGCTCAAATTAGCAGAAGTTTGAACATATTTCAGAGGTTTCTATTTTTAACTAATTCAGTATAGTTTTAGAAAGTACTAACTACAATGTTTTCAGAAAGTTCTATCTAATTTCAAAAGTACTTACAGGATCAATACCATAGACTCAGTGTACCACATACTTACTCAGAATGATCCAAATTATTTGAAAACCTGTTCTTTTTCAAAATATAATTTTTGAAACCCAAAATTCATAGCTTGAGTTTTGCAACCTGGCTCTGATAGCATTAAATGTAACACCCTAATCTCGGCCTAGACATTGTGGCTGAATCCAAGAGTGTTACATGGAATGGTTTTGAAAACAGTGATATTTTGATAAAGCTTTATTTAGTCATTTGATAAATACCCCAAGTGTACTATTTGTTACTAGAAGCGTTATTTAATTAATTAATTTTCCAATACATAATCTAAGGTCGAAGTTTTCAAAAAGCATTGAATCTTGGAAATCTAATTCATGTATTTAGAAAATCCTTTATTTTAGTAAAACCGTGATTTTGGTCAAACGTGGCCATAAAAGTTAAAATGCCTCCAAAATTGAAATAAAAGTCAAATAGTCTAGAAAGTCCAATTATTACAAACTTCTAGAAATAATCCTTAAATTAAATAAAAACCATAATCTTAAACAGTTTACGATCTCGTGGTCACTGTGAGGCTCCGTCACACTGATTCGCCTAAGTCTATAGACCTGAATAGAACAGACAAACATATGTGAGCTTTCATAAACTCAGTGTGTAACCCAACAAAAATAGACATGCAATACAAACAGAAGTCTTATATACAGTCAGATCCAGATTCGGACTTATATCCATTCCAAATCTAGATAACAGAATGAGATAAGTAGTACAGATATGTAGAATCTTACCCCCATCCTCTACACAACATCTTCGGCCATCCCATCACACCATATGAGGTTTAAAACACCTACCCATCCCTACACACCATATAGTGTCAATACAACACATTACAGATAATATACAATCAACTGCCAGAATATAAGGGAAGTGTCACCATACAGATCACTTCCTCTACATATACAAAACCCACCACAATCACAGATACAGAATATAGAAATAATAGATACAGTAATATTATGCATAACATGCTCATATACAGATAGCATATATATACTTAAATAGAACAGATGTACATATCGATATCCTACACAATGCAGACTATCAAAATATCATATCACATAATTTAGTGTTTGATTAGCCATTACCGACCCTATGGTAGGTCCACAATCATTCGAAACGAACCATGTGGCCTTAAGGAAAATTTTAAAATTGTGGGCCTATATGCCCAGACTGGCCTAGCCCGTGTGGCCCATACCGCTACACTCACACCACCACAAGGTCGTGTCTCACACACGGCTAGCCACACGACCAGGCACACGTCCGTGTGGCATCGACTGGATGCATTTTCGGCTTTTATCGAAACCTGACTTTTTGTGTTTTGGGGACACACCTAGTACGATTTTGATGCGAAAACACTCTCAAGCCTTCTGAATCCTAAAATTAGAGTACCCAACATCGATTTACCAGATTGACTTTTTGTGTTTTTTTGTTATATATTTTAGCCCTTCCCCTTTTGCTACGTGTTTCAATCAAGTTTTTTTTCCTTTTTAAATTCGGCCCAAATATTTTGCTCGCGTGACGATTTAATCCATGTCACTGCACAGTGCTTCAGCGACTTGGGAAAATTGTTTTTTAAGTCCTCCTCTCATGGCGCGCGTATCACTTTGTCCTTCCTGGTGTTTTCTATTTTTAAATTTGGCCTTTTAACTTCGTTTAGCTCTCAGTTTAATCCTTAATGGTGCTTTTTAAGGTTTTTTTTGTAGTTTTTTTGTAGTTTTTGTTATTATTATTATTATTATTACTATTATTATTATTATTATATTATATAGTATTATAATTATACTTACATACATACGCATATGTATGCTAATAGATATATATATTAAATATTTCTCTAATACATATACATATTTATATATATATTGTTATTATTTCTTTTTTAGCTTTTATATACATATATACGTATATACATTTATATTTCTATTATAGTTATATATTCTTTCATATTTTATAATATATATATGCATAAATAGATATTGATATACACGTACGCCCTTCAAAATTATTGTAAATATATTTTTGCAATTTTTTTTATATATGTACATCTATATACACATTTTCCTAATTTCTTCATATACTATTATTATTTCTGTTTTACTAAAGCATGTATACTTATATTTTTTTTTTGTAAATATATACACATCTGCATATTTTTTATTTTTATTTTTACAATTTTCATTACGTATATACATACATGATTTTTTTTTGTAGAAATTTTGATAATTTTTATTTTGATATACATATCTCATTCATTATTTTATTTTATATGTGTATACTTATATATACTTGTTTTAATATGTGCATATACATGTTTTCAAAATTTATTTATGTATCATACTTATATTTTCAAAATTTATTTATGTATCATACTTATATTTTGAAAATACATATATGCATATAATTTAAAATTAAAATATTGATTTTATGTGATACATTAGTATTTTTCTACACTTTTTAAAGAAAATATATTTTGGTTCTGTCAAAGCATTAAAATCATCATATTTTATAAAATTCCAAAATATTTGGCATTCATGATTCTCGAGAAAAACAGTATCCTAACTTACTGGATTGCGATTATTTCTTGGTGAATTTAGAAAACCAGGTATTTATTTTGAAATAAATTCATGCAAATTTCAAATAGAAGCTTGTTCTCGGGAATCAAAAAATGTCAAGTCCTAACTTACTGGTCATGATATTTTGACTTCTCGAAATAAGAATTTTCGAATAAAAGGCACAATTCGGTATTTGGAATTCTGAGAAAATTGAGCCCTAACGTATTGGGTTCCGATTTTCTTTGTTAATTTTAAATATTCGAGAATATTTTTTATTCAAAATGCATGAGTATAAAAATCATTTTTTGGAACTTAACTTGTCGTGTCCTAACGTATTGGGTGTGGCATGTTACTTTCTCACAATGAATGTTTTCGCATAAAATAAAAGCGATATTCAAAGTTCGGGAATTTTGAGAAATTGTACCCTAACGTATTGGGACTCGATTTCTTTACATGTCTTGAACAATTGATTATCCTTTTCTGATTACATCATTTGGTTTTTTTAACTTCTTTTTAGTCCACGACACTAAGACATTAAATAATCGATTTGGTACCGATTTTGGGCATTACGAGGGTGCTAACCCTTCCTCATGCGTAACTTACTCCCGGACTCGTTTTCTTAAAGCTCGTAGACCAAAATAATTTTTAAGGTGAGCCAATCACACCCTAATAAAGGATCGGTGGCGACTCCAGTTTTATTTTTAAAGTCGACAACTAAATTTTTGTTTTCAAAAAGACGGTTTCGACAATTTTCTCTCATGTACTAGGCTCGCTTCGGAATTCAAACTTCTTTTGCAAAATCAAAATGGAAACCTATAAAATGAGCAACAGGCCTTCGTATGAATTACTGTTTATGGTGGCTTTGAGGAATCAAGTTATTGTCTTCGTTAGATTTGAATTTTTTTAGTTTCTTATTTAATTTATGGTACAATTGTGTTTTAATCTTTTGCTAAGGATTTTATTGTTGGATTTTTCATTGCTTTTCTCTAATTAAATATGATATTTACTTTCATTAAAAAAAAAGTATGCATTTAAATTTCATTTATTGGGTTAACAGACCCCTCAATAGATGATACTATTCTCTCGTTGGGATTTTATCCTTATGGGTTCCCAAAGATGGTGGCAAGGTAAAGGCTACACATGCATTGGTTGGTGTTTGAATTCTCTCGCACATATTCTCCATGATTATTTTGCAGAGGCTAGGGATAAAATCTCGACATGGGGACAATACCTTTAGTTGTTTAGGACAACCCTGACTGCTTGACAAACAACACTCAGGAGACTTCTCCCAAAGGAGTCAATCTCCCTCAACAAAAAGTCAAATACAGGGTCTATTATGGGTGACCACATTTAACTAGTCAATGACATATGAGTTTTATCTGTTTTCAAGTGCTTTTAGAGTCTTTTTCTTCATTTTCTTCTAAATTGTTCAATGCATAGACAAGTCTAACACATTGGTCTTAATTAAGGTGGCTTAATCAACATACAAGTCTACATATATACTACCAAGTACCAAGCAATACAAGTCTACATGCATTTTATGGGTTTTTTTTAATTCAAGATGTAACACACCAAAATATATAGAGTTAGATGAATTAATTGACTAAGAGATGAGCCTTAATCTTAATGGTTAAGAGCTTAGTATACTAACTAGAGAACTAAGGTTGAAGCCACACTCTTACCCCTTGTTTTTTTTTTCAACAACCTATGATCAAAACTAAGCTAGGATATATATTAAATAGTGTAAAAATATGCCAAATGTAGGTAGCAACCCAAGTGGTATGGCCTTTGCAATTTTTTCCTTTGCTTCCAAGGTTCAAGTCATGCCAAACTCAATCCCCATTTCCATTTCTTTTCATTTTTAAGCAAAAAGGGTATTTTACCATTCAGCCCCCTCAAATTTTTTAATCCTAGGTATTTAATATTTTTTTCCTAATTTCACATGGATTTTTAGTTCCTCTTCAACCCTAAATTGAAGTTTTCCTCTCTTCTGTTTAAAACTCTCATTTTTTTACCCATCATTTCTTTCCATAACAATTTTATATTTATTACTGAAAATTTAATCTTTATTACCTTAAATTACACCAATTCTCGATTTAACTTGTTCTTCCACCGATTGTTGGAATTATCATCGTTAATCTCTGAATTCTCATCAAAAGGTCGATAGGTACTCTTGTATCGAATAGTAAATACACATATAATTTGTGCAAGTAAACAAACAATCTCATATGTACAGTGATTTAACGTAAACTAATAGGCTTGGTTATCTAGCATATGTACAGGTTCAGAAGAAGGCTTTGCGAGTGTAGGGTTCCTGCCTAGGGTTCGCAAGTTAAGGTTCGCATATTTGTTATTAGAAGGGTTCGCATAAATATAGGGATCACATGCTGCTAATCGTATGAGTTTGCATGAAGGCGTATATAAGGATCGCATACTGCTAACGTGTGAGTTTGTATAAAGGCTGTTGGAGTCAAAGGCAGTGAGCAAGCTGATTTAGCTTTGCTTTGTCAGCAAGCCTCGTGACTTGGAGAAGAAACAAAGTAGAAACCTTTTTGTTTTTAAGAACAGAAATTGAAAACAAGCTGAATTTTTTCATTAACAAGGCATTGGCAAGTTGCCATTACATATATCAAACATGAGTTAAGCTTACAAGTCAAAATACTACCTAAACACTTACCTAACACCACTTAATACATTGAAAATTGCTAAACTAGCTTGCATAAGTTGCTTTGCTGAATTTTCAGTCAATCAACATAAAAAATACATCGAAAGTTTTACCAAGAAAGTTCCAAAAGAACTAAGTTACAAACTATAAAATCAAACCAACAAAATAAGTTGAATTTGGACAGCATCCACAAGCTCCAGTTACTGCCTTCATGTGCTGCTTCTTTTCTCCATGTGACCTGCATGGCCACGATTGCTGCACCACAAGATGCATGGGAACTAACATCAACAAAGGCGTATATAGGGTTCGCATACTGTTAATGTGTGAGTTTGCATAAAGGTGTATATAGGGTTCACATATTGCCAACGTGTGAGTTTGCATAACAGACATATGGGTTCATATACTGCTAACATGTGAGTTGGCATAACTGATATATATAGGTTCACATACTGCTAACATGTGAGTTCGCATAACAAACATAGATAGTTTTGCATACTTTTAACATATGAGTTCGCAAATTAGGTATATGTAGGGTCGTCTGTAATACTAGACAAGTCTCACCTATTTTAACAAAAAAAGTTCGAATATAACATGTATAAAGGTTTGCATGTAATAGTAGGGTTCGCATGTGGTATCATATAATTGACTCGCACTAGTAGTGGTTCGCATGTAAATATGAGACTCGTATGTATACTAACTAGGGTTCGCATGCAAGGGGGTTTTCACGTATAAGGGGGTTCGCATCTAATAGTAGGGTTCACATGAATATTCCTATATGTTTGTGCACATGTGTTCACAGTATGAGTATCCACATAACAACCTAGGGTTTGCATGGTATTCATACAGGGTTCGCATGAAAGGGGGGGTTTCACGTAAGGGTTCGCATGCATGGGGTTTTCATGTGCAAGGGGTTTCGCATCTACAGGCTCGCACCTACATGATCGCACATACAGGGGGGTTTTCCTAGGGTTCGCCAATACTGGTTCTCTACATGCTATTAGATTCAATTATACACAAAGATTTAGGTTTAGTTCCCACACCTATTTTGAAGACTTAAAACCTTAGTGTTGGAGAAGAGATTGAAGATCTACTTGAGGGATGATTTTGAAGATTTCGATTCCTTTCGCTTGAAAGTTTGATTTGGAAAATAAAGTGTTTATGGATGTTTTCTCGAAAAATTGCTAGATGAAATTCTAGGGTTTGTTTTGAAATTGTTTATTTATAATACTTATCTTTCCTAATTGGAATAGGTTTTAAAAATTTATGTAGGTTTGGGAAAAATTTTAAATTAAGGACTAAATTTTAAAAAAATATAGTTTTTGGGCTGGGTTATTTTAAAATTCGTCACTTTTGGTGCGGTAAAAACAAGAAAATAAAAATATTTTGGTTGAATGCTCACCAAGGGGTTCAAACTTGGAACCTATAGGTAGGCTATGACCTTAGCACTAAACCAACAAACTCATTCTTATTAGATTTATAGCAAAAAATTAATTTTAAGGCATTCTACTTCCCTTACCCTATGTTAAAAAAAAAAAATTAAAACTCAATTTTCCCCCTATTTCTTCTAGGCCCAATTTTGGGATGTGACACTCAAAGACAGAAGCTCGAAAGAGCAGAATAGCCAAAGAAAAGCAATGCACACAAGGTGTTTGAGTAAATGCTCTCAAATATATTCACAACTATGAATGGAATGATTACAAATGAAGAGGGAGACCTCTAGTTATAGTTGAGCTTCCTAGAAGCAACGATACAGATTGAGTTACATCGATGATTAATGTTACCGCTTATCTACAATTGAGAGTTATAAGGAATTTAAACTCTATACAATCTTATCCATTTAAGATTTACATTATTTACCCTAGTAACTCTAGTTTTATTGGAGTATTTCACTAGACCACCAAGGCTTAAAGTAGATGGGTTTCTCTACGGGTTCCACGATTCGAGCCAGTTCATGCGGGTCAAATGAACCACGTTTAATAAATTGACCTCTATGGGGTGTTCTATGCGAAATGGTCGCAGGCTTTAATTTGTGGCCTGTGACACATAGATGCGAATTTCTATGTTTGTGTTTAATTAATTTTTAAAAATTAAAAATATATAAAAACTTTTTTAATTAAAAAAATCATTAAAAATATCAAAAATATTTTCTTTAATATTTTTAAGTTTTTTTTAAAAAATGTTGACTTGTCATCCATGTGACAATTAATGTGTATGCCACATCATCAAAGTTTACAAATGTTAAGTTTTCGATCCATTTTGGGGTGATTTGATAAAAAAATACAAGTTAAAGGGTTAAAAGAGATGAAAATTAAATGAAAGATAATATGATTTTTTTGGTAAAGTTGTAGAGCCAAAAAAATCATTATGGCTAAAATATATAACAAATAAAAATAGGGATAATAAAGTATCCGACCTTCCCTCAAGCAATTAACATACAATCAAAACTTTAATTCGTAAAAAAAAATCAGCTTTAAAAAAAATTGATGTAACACCCCTTAGCCGAGTCCATTTCCGGAGTCGAGCATGAGGCGTTACTTGACTTAACTTAAAAGTTCGGGGCATAAAAATTTAGTTTTAAAAGTTAATTCACTGTTCATAGTAAGTCTATTCACTTGCACAATAGTTACTAAATTAATTATAACTCGAGCTATGAAACTTGAAATTGAGATCCATAAATTTTCCCTGAAACTAGACTCATATAAATTTTTACTGTAAACTTTTCAGAATTTTTGGTTTAGCCAATTAGTACAGTTTATTAGTTAAAGTCTCCCCTGTTTCACTAATCAACTGTCCTAACCTCTTGTCACTAAAATTAAATTATCTCATTGTACATACTTCATATAGTGTTCTAAATTCTTTCTAAAGAAAATAGACTCAATAAGGAATCTCTACATATAAATTAAAACTCATAAATATTTTTTTACAATTTTTAATGATTTTCCAAATTCAGAACAGGGGATTCCGAAAACAACTTTGACCTTGTCTAACTAAAATGCAAATATCTCGGAATATATCATTTCTTTGTCTACACTGTTATTTTTCTATGAAAATAGACTCAATAAGATTTAATTCTATATCTCATCCACTCTCTAATTCATTTTCTACTATCCTTGGTGATTTTTCAAATTCACGTCACTACTGCTGTCTCAAAACTGATTCACTACAAATTTTTACTCTTTCATGATTTCTATGCATAATTTATAACCTAGACATTTATAACCACAAACACCTTCATACTTAGCCATTTTAATAACTATTCATCATCAAGCATTTACATATCATCTTTTGGTCATATTTTAAGAATATACAATTGAAATGACCAAGTCCCTATACATGCCATAGCCCAAAATATTTATCGTCTTAAAATACCGAGTTGTGGTGGTTGATAGTGTGAACACTCTCCGACGTCTTCAAGATCCCGACTATGCTTGATAATACTATATGAAAGAAAAAGAAATAAAAGAAGTAAGCATAAAGCTTAGTAAGTTTACAAATAAATAAATGACATCATTTACCATAAATAATGATATACAAGTATCATGTTCTTAAGTTTTCTCTTTACTGACTCTCATTTACTTGTTTACTTACTTATCTACTTAGATAGCTTAAGATTACAACTTACTCTTCTCTTGCTAAAATATTGGTTCTCACTAATAACATAATATGTTCTTAACTCTTATAACTCACCTGAAGTTGCTAATTATACTTTTACTTGAACTTTCGTAGAACATAATCTGTTTTCTAGCCCGTTGAGTCACATTAGAATAATAAGGATACTTGGGTCTCATATCTGATAATAACATGCCAAAGCCATGTCCCAGACATGGTCTCACATGGGATGTTTCCCATACTGCCAATGCCATATCCTAGATATGGTCTTACATGGGAGTTCTCATATCGGTGCCCATGCCATGTCCCAGACATGGTCTCACATGGGATGTTTCCTGTACTGCCAATGCCATATCCCAAATATGGTCTTACATGGGAGTTCTCATATCGGTGCCCATGCCATGTCCCAGACATGGTCTTACGGGGGACCTCTCATCTCGGTGCCAATGCCATGTCCCAGACATGGTCTTACATGGGACCTCTTTACCCAAATGTCATGGCATTTGTATCCAATACATTCCTAGTGTTTCAATGAGGCTTGTGTCACTAATTCTCTGTCATCTCATACTTGAGTCAACATTAAATATATTCATGAAATAAATACATAATTGCTAAAAAATACAGCATTAATAATAATTATTGAAATATTGCATTTATTTACTGTAAACTTACCTCGGTACAAAAATGTGATCAAATCTAACACTTTAGTCCTCAATTTTTTTCTTTCCCCGATCTACCTCCAAATTTCGTTCTTCTCGATTATGAGCTTGAGAAAGTGAAGAAACCCTAGCTATGGCTTCCTTCAAATTTTGGCACCTAGCAAAGATGATGAACACAATTTTTTTTACATATTTTTCCCTTTTAATTCTATTTATTTACTAAATGACTAAAATACCCTTACATAAAAAAATCCTATTTCACTTATGTTCATTTTTGTCCATCACTAACTAATGGTCTAATTACCATATAAGGACCCCTAAGTTATAATTCCATAGCAATTAAGTACCTTTAACCAATAAAACTCAACTTTTGCACTTTTTACAATTTAGTCCTTTTGGCTAAATTGAGTGCCCTAACGTCAAAATTTTTGAACGAAATTTTCAAGAAATCTTTCCGTGAAATTATAGGCCATAATAATATAGTAAAAATAAAATTTTCCTCATCGGATTTGTGGTCCCGAAACCATTGTTTCGACTAGGCCCAAAATCGGGATGTTACAATTGAAGGCATTAAAAGAAATTTCTTTCTTGATTCAACAGTTAAGCCCTACAAGGTCCTGTTTTCTTAATAACTAGTATGCATCACCCTCGCTCTGCTTCGGGAGGGTAACCATTTATGTGAATTTTGTGCAGAAATTATCATAATTTAGACTACAAAATAAACAATAACAGTGTTTGTTTTTAATATGAAACACTTAAGATGCTTACAATAACTTATCCCAGTAGTTGACATCGTTTTCAAATAAAAAGTTTTCCAACTATTACAATGAGGAAAAGATAAGATTACGGGTAAAGAGATTTACAGTCATTTGTTTTTCTCTAAAGAGTTTTGCAAACACTATTTGTAGTTTTAGTACTACAAAAAGAAAGGCAAGAGGAAACATTTCATGTATTAGCATACATCATTTTTCAGCTATAATGTCACAAAGAGGTGAGGAAGGTATAAAAAAGAGTAGGATTTTTTGAGTCTCTTGCCATTGGTTCCTCTGCAGAAGAAAGAATTCAGCAGTTAGTCGTCTTCATTGTCTCCAAAAAGCTGGAGTGGTACAACATGTAATAAGGTTCCAAGAAAAAATAAATGAACAAAAAGGGCACAATCCAAGGAATGCTTAGGATCCATATGTCAAGATAAAACATGTTGAGGATTAATAAAATTCTACCGATTCAATCATCTATCATTACAGAAAGCAATAGTAGTAAAATAAAGCATAGGTGGACATGATCAACAACTGAAAAGAGCCAAAATTAAAGGACACAATTTTAACGGTAAAAACACTAAATCCCTATTATGCATTAGAATAGAAAATAGCAGCATCAATGGCATAAATGATACACGACCATGGCATGAAATTTGTAGTCATTGATTTAATGATCTAGCATAGAAAGACATGATTACTTGGCTGTACCGTAAGTAGGTCAGGTATTTTTACATTCTGTTTGCGCCTCTCTTGAACAGGTGGCTCTTGACAATTTTCTTCTTCTAGAAAAAGCTGTACATTTGCAACTAACCTAAAGAAGGGAAATTGGAAGTTATTATGAGTAATAGGCTGTATGAAGTGATCAAATAATATGTATCTAAAAATAAAGAATAAAGTTTAGTGGCTAAATTTGAGGCCTACATTCATTGAATGATTAGTCAGTGAATAATTGTAAGCAAAGGTTATAAAATGTAAGATCATGAATTGCTGCAAAACTAGCCCATGTATTTTTTCACCAATAAGCCGGCACATATCAGGACTTTGATTCACTCGTTCATCAAGTAGCTGGTGTTCATTGATTTCATTTACCATATTCGACTAAAAACCATCTTAGTTGGAGCAATAAAGCTGCAAATAATTGATAAGTATTAGCTGGAATGTCTGTTGATTCTGTATTGAAATCTTTATTTCAATTTTGTTTCAATTATATCTTTCTCTAGAATGAAAATATCGCGCTTCTTCAAATTGTAGGCTGTATTGGTCAATCTAATCTTCGTGATAGTTACAGTGGATGGAACAATTATTGGATGTTATTATATTGAAGAGAATAGATGAGGATATTAAGACATACATGTCAAGTATTTGCCATGTTTGGCCCATTGGTGCAAATAGGTTACGTAATTGTCCGATTTTCAGTGGTACTGGAAAATACAATTTCAAAATCTCATTTTCGTAATTCAGGTCTGTAAATATTAAATATGAATATTTACAGAGTTGGTATAATAGAACATTAAAATTTAAACCTTCAACTTTGTCTATTAATTGCTTAATTAAGATACAGAGACTAAATTTTGAAAGTCTTATCGCTATAGATTTCTAATTAGCTAAAGGTTCAAAATGGTAAATAGATCATTTGGTTATATCAAATAGTGTAGGATGATGTTAACATCCACCAATTTTTATTAATTGTGATTAAGGTTAATTAATTAAGATTTAATTAATTAAATTTGATTAATTAAGATTTAATCTAAGTATATAAAGGTGACTTAGTGCAAGTTGTCATCTTTATTTCTTCTTCTTCTTCATCTAATCAACATAAAACCTCAAGGGGAAAAGCCATTTTTGAGCTTCAAGCTTTCGGTCCTCAATTGGTATGCATTTCTAAATCATTTTCGTATAATTTTTTTTGTGTTTCTGAGGTCATGAGAGTTTGATTTAAATAACCTATGTATCAATTTGCAAAACTGTTAAATTTTTTTTATAGATTTCATGGTTGATTTCTTGAAGAAATTGGTGTTAAATTTATAGATTTTAAGCTTAAATTATGAAAAATGACTAAATTGTGATGTTTGGTTGTTAATTTTGTACATAATAACTAAAGTAAATAAATTGTGAAATTGATGTGAAATTTTGATAATAATGGATAGTAGAGAGTAAAACAAAAAAGAATGACCGAGGTAATGAAAGAAATAATAACAAGAAAAGCTCAAAGTATTGAAGAATGTTTTTGATTACTAAAAAAAAAAACACACAGAATTACATTAGATAAAATGACATATAAATAGCTTAACTACATGTAACGTTAAAGCTAAAAAACCTGCAACTAATAGCCCACTAAAATCTCAACTAACAAAACATAATCTGATCATATCCCTATAAAATAGGAACCAACTTATTTGATAAAGAAAACAAGTAAATTAAAAAATCTAGTAAGATGCACTAATTTTTAACACTCCCCCTTAGTGCATGCTTACGATCAAGAACTCCAAGAGCATCTCTAAATTGATGAAACTTAGGCTTCACCAAAGCCTTAGTGAAAATATCAGCCACTTGATCGTTGGTGCGAATGTTTACAAGCTCAATCTCTTCACTTAGAACCTTTCCTCGAACAAAATGATGTCGAACCTCGATGTGCTTCGTTCGAGCATGAAAAACCGGGTTCGATGCAAGCTTAATAGCACTTTCATTATCACACTTGATTTTTACAGCATAATTAACTTTGCATATGTCTCCAATCAACCTCTTCAACCAAATGCACTCTTGTGCAGCCATAGTTGCTGCCAGATACTCGGCTTCGATACTCAACAAAGCAACAACACCTTGCTTTTTGCTACACCAAGAAACCATTGCTGAATTGATACTGAAACAATATCCCGAAGTCGAGTGACGATCGTTTGTATCTCCAGCCCAATCAGCATCAGTAAATCCACTCAACATAAAGCTATCACATCTCTTGTATAGAAGACCATAACCAATAGTTCCTTTAACATAACGCAAAATCCTCTTTGCTCCATCCATATGAATAGTTGTTGGATTTTGCATAAATTGAGAAACAACACTAACAGAGTATGAAATTTCAGGCCTTGTAATGGTCAAATAGATTAAGCTTCCAACAAGTTGTCGAAACTTCCTTGCATCTTCCAACGGCCTCCCATCATCTTTCTTCAACTTCAAATTCAGCTCCATCGGAGTAGCTTTTTCTTTCGACTCCCCCATACCGAAAAGCTCCAAGAGATTCCTTGCATAGCCTTTTTGAGAAACAAAGTAACCTTGTAACACCCCTTACCCGTATCCAACGCCGAAATAGGGTACGAGGTATCACCAAAACATATGCACTTGTAAGCATATTTAACCGAGTTATAAAATTTCATATAAATTTAAACTTTCAAAATAATTAACATGCTTCTATAACTTTTCACAATATAGCCTCGAAATATTATAATCATAATAATTAGGGCCTATGAGACCCGATACATACTCATGCAATTCAATGCTTCATTTCCATTTCATTCAAGTCGCAATTTCTCATGCTCACAATTTACATCATATCACTAGCAATTTCCATTTAATTCACATACAATTCAATGACATCAAGTTCAACACTATTGCGTATTTACCATTTAACTCAATGTTTATTGATTATACCATTCAATAACACATTTATGAAATTCTCAATTTTGCAATGAAAATATCACTTTAGCTTGAATAACAACATCGTCCTGATATAAATATACTACCACTTATCCATTTACTTTAATTCTTTTGGGCTCATTTGTCACTTACCATCCTTAATCAAATTAGGGAACGGTCACGGAAAATTGAGTACTTCACTTTCACTTTGCCATAGTATAACTATGGTCTTACGTATGATCACTTATCACCTGTCCCTGATCAGATAAGTGTAGCTAGGCTACCACTTATCACTTTGTCACTTGATCAGATAAGTGTAGCTAAGGCTACCACTTATCACTTTCTCACTTGATTAGATAAGGGTAGCTAAGGCTACCACTTATCACTTTGTCACTTGATCAGATAAGTGTAGCTAATGCTACCACTTATCACTTTCTCACTTGATCAGATAAGTGTAGCTAATGCTACCACTTATCACTTTGTCACCGCTTATCACTTGTTCTTGATCAAATAAGTGTAGCTAAAGCTATCACTTATCACTTTGTCACTTGATCAGAAGTACTCAAATCCGGCGTTCCGCTCAATTTGATCATTTATTCAGCTTTCGCACTTTTATTTTATTCTTATTTCAACAATAAAAATATCTCATCATACATTATATAATTCATGGAATTAACATTTAACCATTAAATTTCAGCCATATGAACTTACTATTTCATTATCTTTCCACACTTGTTTCCTATGCACATCACACAAGATATAAACATATCATTCAACCATAGTTGCAAGCTAGTGTATTGAAACATAACTCTTTTTGGAACTAACAACATGATAAACCATTCATATATTTCCCAATTTTCCTCCACCTCCTCTCCATTCCTCATCCTTAATGTGTATAACACATTTAAACAACATTATTCATACTTTCACTATTTTCTTGTATGAAAAATTTAGGTTGTCTGTCTGAGTCAGAGTCACTAAATTATTTTTATCCGGAGCTAAAAAGCTCCAAATTAAGATCCGTTAATTTTACCTGGAACTAGACTCACATATATTATTTCCATAAAATTTTCAGAATTTTTTGTTCAGCCAAATAGTACAGTTTATTCTTTAAATTTTTCCCTGTTTTGCTGTCTGACAGTTCCGACCACTCTTCACTAAAAATTAATTATCTCATTGTACAGAATTCGGATGCTGTTTTTGTTTGTTTCTTATAAAAATAGACTCATTAAGGATTCTAACCATATAAATTATAACTCATAATAATTTTTGTACAATTTTTAATGATTTTCCAAAGTCAGAACAGGGGAACCCGAATTCATTCTGACCTTGTCTCACAAAATCTATTATATCTCATGATTTACAATTTCATTGCTCACACCGTTTCTTTTATAAGAAACTAGACTCAATAAGATTTAATTTCATATTTTATTCATCCTCTAATTCAATCTCTACAATTTTTTGTGATTTTTCAAAGTTACACTACTGCTGCTGTCTAAAACTGCTTTAGTGCAAAATGTTGATTTCCATTTTGCCCCAAATTTTACAGTTTATACAATTCGGTCCTTTCTCAATTAACCCCTCAATTAATCCAATTTTCTGAATTAATACTTTACCTAGACATTATAAGTTGTTACACAACTATTGAAATTCAGAATTTCCACATATAATTCTATCTTCAAACTCTTTTACTATTAGGTCCCAAACATTCACTTTCTATTCAATTCTTTCAATAAAATCAGCATATGAACAATTTAAAGCTCTAATTCCATGCTAAATCATCATATAATTCCAGCACATATTCATATCAACTTTCAACTTCTTTCATAAAATCAAAAACTAATGGATTTAACAAGTGGGCCTAGTTGTAAAAGTCATAAAAATACAAAAATTTCAAGAAATAGTCAAGAATTGAACTTACTTGTAGTAAAAATATGAAGAACCAGCTTGAAGAAGCCCTTCCATGGTGTTTTTGCTGATGAGAATTCAGAAAAATGAAGAGAAATCTAGATAATTCCACTTGGGTCCTAACTTTATTAAGCAAATTTTGCAATATTCCAATTTTGCCCTTAATTCTCCTTACTTTCTTGCTGATTTCATGCCTTTGCCGTCCAGCCCAAATAAACCTTGGGTCTATTTGCCTTTTAAGCCCTCTTCCTTTTATCATTTAAGCTATTTAATCATTTCCCAAAATTTTTCATTTGTTACAATTTAGTCCTTTTTGTTCAATTAATTATCGGAACTTTAAAATTTCCTAACGAAACTTTAATACTAACTTTTTAACACTCCATAAATATTTATAAAAATATTTATGGCTCGGTTTAAAATCCCCGAGGTCTTGATACCTCATTTCGATTCTAATTATTTTAATATTTATTTCTAGTGCACTATTCAGTATTTCAAAAATTTTCCTAACTTCACATTTAACTTATACTTACTAAATTAATAATATTTTTTACCCATTTGCCGAATTTAGTGATCTCAAATCACCGTTCTGACACCTCTGAAAATCCAGGCCATTACATTTTCTTTTTGTTGAATTTGTGGTCCCAAAACCACTGTTCTGACTAGACCCAAAATCGGGCTATAACAACTTTGATCTGATTTTTCCACTTCTAGACCAAGAAAACATCCAATCTCCCCCAAAATTTTCATCTCAAGACGAACAGACAAGTCATTCCTCAAATTACAAATTTCTGATTCATTATCTCCAGTTATTATCATATCATCAACATATAATAATACCAAGAGATGTGCACCTGATTCCAATTTTATAAATAAACTAGAATCTGATTCAGAAACTCTAAAGCCACAAAAAATGAGATATTGAGCAGCTTTACCATACCATGCTCGTGGCGCTTGCTTAAGGCCATATAACGCTTTCTTCAAACGGCAAACACGATTGGGAAATTCCTTAGAGACAAAGCCAATAGGTTGCTCCATAAATACTTCACGATCTAAATCTCCGTAAAGAAAGCATTCTTTACATCAAGTTGCCATAGTCTCCAACCTTTAAACGCAGCAAGCAAAATAATCGATCTCACCGTCACCATCTTTGCTACTGGGCTAAACGTCTCCTCGTAGTCCAATCCATAATTTTGAGAAAAACCACGAGCCACCAGACGAGCTTTAAATCTATCAATGGTGCCATCCAATTTTTTCTTCACGCAAAAAACCCATTTACAAGTGATCGGCTTACAATTTTCTGGTTTAAGAACCAACTCCCACGTCTCATTTTTGTCTAAAGCTTCAATTTCTTCTTTCATGGCTGCCTCCCATTTTGAATGGCTTTTGGCTTCTCATAACTTACTGGTTCTTCATCAAACGCTCAAACAAAGAAACAAGAAGTGATACTACAATGATTAAGCTGCACCTCATAGTCTCTGAGATACTCAGGTTGTCTCGTTTCTCTAGTAGACCTCCTCACTCTGTTGCTAACCACCTTCATGTCATTGAACATTTTGACTTGGAGTTGGTGTTGGAGATTCATTTTCCAACTCATCATCAATGAATGGTTGCAAATTAACTCTTGGAAATAGCTCATCCAAGTTTTCATCATCATCTTCAAGAATAATATTTTCTGCAGCAAATCTTTGAGTGGAGTAGAAAGATGATACTTCATCGAACACGACATCTCTCGAAGTAGTAAACTTCTTTGTATCCGGATCCATACACCTCCATCCCTTCCTATAAGAATCATAGCCAACAAATACACACTTTTTTGCTTTCGAATCAAGTTTAGTTCTTTTCGATTTCGGAACATGTACATAACAAATAGAACCGAAGACTCGAAAATAATTCACATTTGGCTTTTCACCATATAAAATCTCAAAAGGAGATTTCTGTGTACCTGGCCAAGGAGGCAGCCTATTTGTCACATGACATGCACAAAGAACAGCTTCCGCCCAAAGCTCTCGAGGAAGATTCTTGTCATGCAGCCATGAAAGGCAAATCGAAGCAAGATAACCAAGCTTTCTTTCTGCAACTCTGTTCTGCTATGGAGTATCTGGACAAGTCATTTGACGACAGATGCCGTTGTCAACACAATACTGAAAAAAATTATTGGACATGTATTCTCCGCCATTGTCACTTCGAAGACACTTAATCTTCTTTCCAAACTCTTTTTTAACAGCAGCTTTGAACTCCACAAACTTGGATAATGCTTCACTCTTCTCTTTCAAAAATTTCACCCAAGAGAACCTTGAGTAATCATCCACCAAAACCATAACATAACAGTGGCTGCTACAACTCAGTGTTCTCGTTGGTCCCGTCAAGTCTGTATGAACCAATTCGAGCAAAGAAGATCTCCGATTTGATGAGCTTTTGAAAGGAAGACGATGAGATTTACCATATTGACAGCTTTGACAAATCACATCTTCACGTACACTCTTCAAGATCGGCATCCCATCTAACAACCTTTTCGAATAAATTTGTTGCAGCATTTGGTACCCCACATGACCCAATCGAGCATGCCAAATAGCGACGTTATCGGTTTGGCTTGTTTTCTTCACATAAGCTTCATCTAGAACATGATACACATCAGTCAATTTGACACTTTCGGTTCTCGTATCGTCGACAACATCGATCACCACAATGCCCTCTTTTGCTACCGGATGAGTGGAGTTATCTGCAGTCACAATAACTCGATCTCCATGGTGTTCATGCATCTCTAAGAACAAAGTATCATTTCCGGTTACATGGTGAGAACAACCAGAATCAATGATCCACTCCTCCTTCTTGTTATCAGCATAATTGACAAAAGCTTTTGATGACTTTTGTTCAATAGCTTCAACAGTAAAGCAATGCTCCCATTTGAGTCGATCATCGGTTTCTTCCGTGGACACGATATTGGCCTTGGAAATCTACACACGGCAATTTCTCTTGATATGTCCAGTCTTTCTGCATCTGAAGCATTTGAAAGACTTTTTGCTTTGTGAGTTGCCATCTTTTTCCGAACTAGAGTCTTCAGATCTGCCTTTATTTCCAGACTCATTCTTCTTGTTTGGCTTCCCTTTTGAGAAGAGACTGGCATCAGATTCGAAACTTTTCACCATCTTCTTTGCCAAAGCTTCTTAATTAGAGAGAAAATTCTCTAACTCCTCCACCGAAGGCTGTGTCGACCACCCTTGAATAGAAGTGACAAAAGGCCCATACTCCTTCTTCAAACTGCGGATAAGATAACGACGCAAACGAGCTTCACTAACTTTCTCATCCGTATCTATCTCTGAAATTTCAGCACAAATATTTTTAACTTGTAAAAAATATTCTAAAACTGACATACCTTATTGTTTTAACCCGGCCAATTCGTTCTCCAACAATTGCAACCTTGCAGTATTCTTCTTGGTAAACAACCTTTCAAGCGTTTCCCAAACTTCTTTTAGAGAGTTAACATCATGAACATGATCAATGAAGCTTTACCGCATTTGACCTTCCACCTCCTTCGTGACTTGGCATTCTCGAGAATATTGGGAGGGATTGTTGCATCAGGTCAACAACCAATCCCCACAAGTCCTAGCCTTGAAGAAATGCCTCCATACACATCCTCCAATACTTGTAGTTAGTGCCTACAAGCTTCTCCATACCAATCTGATTATTTCCTCCATTTGAAACCTCCATTGCAGCAACTAGCAAAACACCCTTTCACACAATTAACCAATGAATAACCTGGCACTGACACCATAAAACAAAAAAGAATGACCGATGTAATGAAAGAAATAATAACAAGAAAAGCTTAAAGTATTAAAGAACGTTTTTGATTACTAAAAAAAAACACACAAAATTACATTAGATAAAATGACATATAAATAGCTTAACTACATGTAACGTTAAAGTTAAAAAACCTGCAACTAATAGCCCACTAAAACCTCAACTAACAAAACATAATCTGATCATATCCCTATAAAATAGGAACCAACTTATTTGATAAAGAAAACAAGTAAATTAAAAAATCCAGTAAGATGCACTAATTTTTAACAGACAGTCTATAATGAAATTGAGGTCGATTTTCAAACTGAAGTTCAGAATTTAAAGTTATGACTATTTCGATTTTAGAGACTAAATTGAAATAAATGTAAAACTTTAAGGGTATCAAAAAATGAATTTATCTAGGTTCATTCATGACATGACATAATGTATAAATGTTTAATATTGATAAATTGAATGGAATAATTGTATAGATCAAGAATTGAATCAAACCAGAGACAATTGAGGAAAAACAAAAATTACAAACTAGTCCTTAAAGTTTTAGATTGTTCGGAGTTTGCTTCGTCTTTACGAAATTAAATAATACTTAGCTATGTTTTGAAACAATATTTTATTGGCATAAAAAAACATTCAAAAATAATTCAAATTGACATTTCTTGTACAATTTCAAATTGGAGCTTTAAAAAAAAATCATGGTTTTAAAAATTCATATTAGTTTCATTTTCGTAAAAACCACGCATGAACTTCGTAAATTTAGGCTCAGTATAAAATCCATAGTTTCTAAAGTTTAGTCCAAATAACACTTTAAGAATGTCCAAAATAAAATTTATACCACAGTTCCTATCAATACTGTAACCTCCCAAACCTGGCCTAGACGTTATGGCTAGAATGAGAAGGCTACATTAGCCACCGAAATGGCTAAGCTAACTTACATTACTTATGAAAACCTTAAATAAACTCATTTTAGAGAAAACCATAATTGTACTTTAAGTTAGCTTAAAAGCATTCATTCATTAGGTTGTGTATACTTAGAATTCATTTTATTGTTGATAGTGTTGTTTTAGAAAAACCATTTGCTTGTTGCTCTCCTTTAAAAAAAATTTGATGTTAAACTAATCTAGGGGAAAAACCATTTTTCAAGTCATTTTAAAAACTTAGTTACCTTATCAATTTGTTTTTCAAAAACAAATCCTTTGCAATGTAGCAGAATCTAGGGAACAATATCAAATTTTACTTAAGCCTGATATCATGCATTATCCGGTTATTATGCTTGAGTAATCCATGCATGCAAAAATCCCAAAAGAAAAGTTATCAAGCCACAGACTAGATATAATTAAAAATTACAAACCAAAACCATTAGAGATTGATTAATACTTATTAGAAAAATAATTCAAGGTCCAAGGTGATTCTTCGAATGCCAAGTCTGGTCTTAATTTCGAGGTTTACGTGAAAAGTTTAACACTATTAGGGGTGAGCTTATGAAAAGCTCAGTGTGAGTCGAACAATTATTTAAACAAACATAAATATCAAATACAGTGAAACATATTAGCTTTAATAGAAGAAAATAAAACCATTATAGGAATTTCATATCGTTACATAGCCATTATTAAATTGATGTCAAACAGTGTATGAGCATAGTTCATAATTCATTCGAGTGACAATCATTAATTTTGATACCATTCAATACAAAAAAATACAATGCGTAGCATAAACCAATAACATTCGAATATGTCGTGCACATGATGCAATGCAAAAAGGTTCCTACCCATACCATCCGCTACACACCACGTGTTCCCCAGAACCCGTCTATCAAACTCTAAAACATTCTGAGCATAGCTCAATGTGGTAAAACCACCGAATAATCAATAATGCAAAAAATCTGTCGGATATCAAATAGTGCTATACAATCACCAATAACATATAATATGCGATAAAATTACCAATCCCCTCAGTACTCCAGGTGCAGTGCACTAACTACGAATAATGCGGGCTTAATATGCCGACGGTACTCCACAGAACTACTCCGTCAACCAAAAAATCCCAACCCAATGCATATGCAATATGTTACACAATCTCATACATAGTCATATCACAATACTTTTCACATTCATTTGACATGCTCAGCATGTCCTCAATAATCACATACTTTCACGATTTATCAAAGTGAACACTAGTTTAACCATATGATTTCAAAGTAAATTTCTAGGTTTTCAAGCGATTTAAAGTAACTCATCAGGTGTAACACCCCAAACCCGGCCTAGACGTTATGGCCGAATCTGGTGATGTCACATGAAAAGGGATTTGAAGACAAGATTGTCGAGTTTAAGAAAAATCGTTATAGTAAGTTAACTTTTATTTAATTATGAAAAAAAACTAGTTGATTTGCTTTAAAACTTGTCTCTTAGCGAAAACTTTTGTAACCAATTAATTTAGGGAAAATCATTTCTATTTACGAAAATCCTTATTTTTTAGAAAAAAACCGTGTTTTGTGGAGTTGCAGTTTTAAAAAAAAACATAAAAAATAGTATAAAGTCTAAAATTTAAAGCCTATTAGTCCATAGTCCAGAAGATACATCAAAACCCCCAAATAATTAATAAATTCTAGGCATTAACAGAAAACAGTCTGAAATTTACGTGTGGCCACCGTCGAATCCTCCGCTGCACCTACCCATCAAGTTTGGGGATTACCTGTATAGATTAAACAGAGAAAGGGTGAGTTTTCTCAAACTTAGTGTGTAATCCCCATAGAAAACATGCATACAGATAATCAATAGAATTCAGTTAGATACAGTCTGCGTCCTAGGCCCATCACACAATCAGTTTGGGCCTTAGCCCGTTCAGATACAGTCTCAGAAATACATTAGGGCCTTGGCCCATATCAGATTCAGAATGTAGATATAGTAAATTAGAATCCTACCCACCAGCCTCTATACACCATCTCCGTCCAACCCTACACACCATGTAGGGATTAAATTAACCCACCCATCCTTACACACCATGCTATACTGAAATCGACACATAATCAGAAGGTTGCAGCTGAGCTGCCAGATAACTGGCTTAATATCCCTTTAGACACTTCCTCCAAATATCATCAACCCACCCCGATGCAATGCAACATACAAAATATGCCATGCCATTATGCAATTAATAGTACATACATTTAGATATTATAAGTCATGCTCGTTATAGAAATCAGCTAGACAGATCACACATATAGGCGTCTAAGTAAAGGTTACTGACCCTACAGTAGGTCCATAGTCGACTTGGGCGACCCGTGCAACCTTACAGAATTTTTCAAAAAAATGGGCTCACACGCCCACGTGGCCCACTCGGCCCAAATTGGCCTTGGCCACGTGATCCATTTTCAGTGTAACCTGTGTTAGCTAAATATTCATATATGTTATCACAATTTACTTATGTGTTCCTTCAAAGCTTTCTACTTGAGTCACTGTTACTAAATTATTTATATCTTGTGCTACAGAATTTCTAATTAAAATTCGCTTGATGTCTTTAAAAATAGACTCAAATACCTTTCTACCATAAAATTTTTAGAATTTTTGGTTCAGCTAATAAGTACAGTAAAATCTTCAAACTTACCCTTGTTCTGCTGTCTGACAGCTTTGACCCTTCTTTGCTAAAAATTAATTATCTTTTAGTACAAAATTTGGATGAAGTTCCCATTTGTTTCTATTGAAAAAAAAGACTCATTAATAATTTAAACATGTAAATTTTAATTCCTAATTACTTTTCTCCAATTTTTGATGATTTTCCAAAATCAGAACAGGGGAACCCGAATTTATTCTAACCTTGTCTCACAAAGTTTATTATATCCCACGATTTACAATTCCATTACTTACACCGTTTCTTCTATGAGAAACTAGACTCAATAAGATTTAATTTCATATTTTTTTCATCCTCTAATTCGATTTCCACAATTTATGGTGATTTTTCAAAATTAGTCTACTGCTGCTGTCCAAATAGCAAGCAATTTTAGCTTTTCACCGAATCCCTTTTTTTTTTGCGTTTCGGGTACACACCTGGTTTTGTTTGATGCTAAAACAGTCCCCAAGCACTCCAAAGCCTATAATCAAGATACTAAACATCAATTTAATGGATTTACAAGCGAATTGACAACCAAGAACGAACAGAAACCCAACATACCACCAACGATAACCCCCCATTTAACTATTGATAAGATGAGAATACTGAATTCACCAGTCCGAGCCTTCCCCTATGCCCAAATCGCAGAGAAAAAAATTACCACTTTAGTCCCTAGGAGATTCATGATAAAAACAAAGAGAAACGCTTACCGAAACTAAGCGAGCACTAATCGCGTGCGAAAATGAAGGAAAAATAAATGGATTAGGGAAAAATCAAGAAGAAGAAAAAGAAGAGAAAGATGAAAAAACTTAGAGAATATCGACAAGAGGAGAGGGAGAAGAATAGACGACAGAATTTTTTTGGAAAAGAGAGTCAAAATTCCGTTCTGGGAAAAAATAAAATAAAATCCCGAAACCCCTTAATCTTCTCCCCTAATTCCCACTACACATCCACTACTCAGAATCCCCCTATTACACAACTATATCCCGAAATCTGAGCAAAAATAATAATAATAATACCTTTGCCTACATAAGGATTTGAACACAAGACCTTCACCATAATAACACACAATTTAACCACTAGACCAGCAAGCCCATTCTGATATAATTTTCCCAACAATCAAATAAAAGCCTACTGAACAAGAGTAAAGCCTAATTCATTCAAAATACCAAAATTTGCCCAAGCAAAGACGTGAACTTGGGACCTCCCAAACACTCCCAGAACACATAACCACTAAAGCAGACAAATATTTTGTGTCATATTTTTACAATAATAGAATTAGAAATTTTAGGGCGTTACATCAAGATTCAGCCATAACGTCCAGGTCAGGTTTGGGGCGTTATAGTGCATCCATAGCCAAAGACAGATTCCAACTGCAGGTATAGGTTGTATAATCTACATGCAAAAATAGGCTTCATTTGCAGGACTTTTTGCTGTGAACCCATAGCCAAACCTAGAATCCAACTGTGGGGATTTGCTGTGTGTCCACAGCCAAATGATAGTTATTATCTACGGATGAGTATTGGTTTATCCACAACCTAGTGTGTTGGAGAAGGGATTTTAGGCGAACTCCCATTATGATATGTAACGTGGGGTAGGGTTTATTCTGTTAAAACCCAAAATTGTATGGCATCTTCTAAATCATGTGCATACAAATCTAGAATTCTATTATGATATATTTATATATATGTTAATATTGTGAATGATGTGGAAATTTGATATTCTGAAATTACAACTATGAATATTGTGATAATATTGGTAGTTAAACTGTAATATCGACATTCTGAACTGTTATGTGACTGTGATTATTTTATGCAATATTATTTAATGTGTCTTACCAACCGTTTGCATTGAATTTATTGTGAATGAACTCACACTAAGCGTCAAAGCTCACCCCCCTTAAATTTTCATCCTTATAGATAACCCACCAGGATTGAACGTGGGCGTGACATTTGTAAGGTCTTGACACATTATTAAAGTAAAAAAAATTATTTTAGGTTCATTATATGATTTTTTTTATTTTCTAAGACTACAATAAATTGTTTTGCACTGTGGCATGAGATTTAGATTTAAGTTTGTTTTGTTTTGCATGACATTTAATTTAAGTTTTAATGTTTTCGAATTACGGTTATTAATGAATTATACATGAACCCCGATTTTTATTAAAAATAAATAGTTACCACTTCCTGCTTTTAAAATGTAATTAAGATTTCAAGTAATAAATAATTTGGAAATTAAATAAGCTTTTTTATAAATTAAACAAACGTTTTAAAGATGTCTATTTTTAAAAACTCCGATAATCCTGCTAGGCCATATTTATGGCCGATGTAATCCAAATTCAGACTTAACCTTTACGTCGGAGTGAAGAAGTTACAAATATGTTATTTTCTTATCGTCCGCAAAGAAATTTTGTAATAAAATTGAAAATTAGAAGTTAAAATTCAATTCATAAAAACAATACTAGATAATTGTTAGAGGTGTTTTTAGTTGGATTTGGTCAAAGTTAAGCCTTGATTCAAACCAAACTTAACTCTAATTAGCCCATATAAATGGTTCATTTTACTGTTTAAAAAATATAATTAAATTTAAATTTATAAAATTTATAAATATTAATAGAATATTATTTTTAAATTTTTTATTATTGTTAAATCCCAAGATTAAAAACGTAAGCTGAATCCTGCCCCGAAAGTCGGCTGTCTAACCACAAACTTATAACTTGGGTGAAAGTTCTCTTTGTTTTATGTTTAGAAGTTAACAATAAATTTATTTAAAATTTAATTATAGAAATATATAAATATCAATATAACATATATTTATATTTTTAAATAGTAAAATAGGTTAAATTGGGCCAACTTGAGATAAAACCTAAGCTCAAGCTTGACCCAAAGTGGGCTGCCTAGCTATGAATATCTCTAAATATGGTATACTTGTGATGCGGGTTAAAAAAAAGTTAACATAAATTTTTTATATAAAATCTATATTTATGAAATATTTATACACTAATGGAATTTTGGTTGAAATGTTAAAGTTGAGGCTTTAAAACTTTGATATTTTTAGATTAAATTCTACTATTTATGAGTGCTTTTTCTCTTAAAATTATTCTAATTGTTTTTTAATATATTTTTATAAAAAATATAAAAAGAAAAACATCTTAATAATAATATTTGTTACAATTTAAAAAATAACATTTATATGAGTATTATGGAATACGGTATGTATGGTTTGTTCTGTTATGTACAAGCATGTGTAATATTTGTTATACGCTCACGCATGATATGTTAACTCTGGTATCTGTTAATTTGTTTTACCTAATATTCTGTCTGTATCTGGCTATGGAGCGGGATTTGTATTATGAGGAGGAAGTGTTCTGTGTGAGGAAATATCTCACCTATATACTGGCAACTCTACTGCGATTATTCTGAAAAGTGTCGTATAAACACTATACCGTGTGTATGGCTAGGTGGGTGTTTTATACCCCACGTGGTGTGATGGGCTGGTCAGAATTGGTGTGTAGAGGACGAGGGTAGGATTTTGCACATTTGTATCTGTATAATTCTTATTCTATAAAAGGTTTACATTTGTATCTGTTATGCATTAGATTGATTCTAAATTTTTGTTTATATTCGCGTTACGCACTGAGTTTCAAAACTCACTCTCTATTTGTTTGTTCTGTTCAAGTAACCCTTACATTTATGTGGGTCGGTGTGACGGAAGCTCAATGTTGACCATATTTCTATAAATTTTCATTCTTTTAAAATTAGTTCAAACTTTTCTGGTTTTGAGAGTTTTGTAATTTCGGGACTCTTTGGACTTTTTGGGACTATTTTTGGTTTTGGATTTTATTTTGGTTTTCTAAGCGTAACAACCGATAAAATAGTTTTCCTGAAAATGACAACTTTTCTGAAATAACGATTTTCAAGAAACAATTTGATTTGCCAAAATATGACATTTTAAAGAAACTCCACTGCAAAACATTCGGTTTAATAGAAAGGCATAAGCAAGCAACGATCTTAAATCAAATAAGTATATCAAAAAGTTCTCCAAACAAATCAGACATACTATGTAATAATGGTTGCGATGATTTGCCAATAACAAGGAAGTCGTTTTATAAACTTTTTTTTTGTAACACATCCAGATTTGGCCATAATGTCTAGGTCGGGTTTGGGGTGTTACACTTTCGATAAACTGGTTTAAATTACTTTATGTTTAATTTGGACTTTTAAGAATTTAAATCGTAAATTAGTTTGGACTTTGCTTTCGTTTTAGCATGCTTTTCCAAATTAAGTAGTATTAAATTTCTATTTGCAAAATGATTTGTTGCAAATTAAACCACGATTTTCAAAACCTTATAGCTCAGTAGATTCCGTTACAAAATGATACAATCACTTTAATTTTTTATTGTAATAAAGTAGTAGTTTTAATAATAATTTTCCCTAAAACTGGAAAACGATTTATCAAAGTGAACACTAGTTTAACCACATGATTTCAAAGTAAACTCTTGGGTTTTCTAGCGAGTTAAAGTAATTCCTCAAGATTCGGCCATAACGTCCAAGTCAGGTTTGAGGTGTTACAGTGTGTCCACAGCCGAAGGCAGATTCCAACTATGGGTATATGTTGTATAATCTACAGGCAAAAGCATGCTTCATTTGTAGATTTTTTTGCTGTGAACCCACAACCAAATCTAGAATCCAATTGTGGGGGATTGCTGTGTGTCCACAGCCAAATGATAGTTATTATTTGTAAACCAGTAGTGGTACCCAGTGTGTTGGAGAAGGGAGTTTAGGGGAACTCCCATTATGGTATGTAACGTGGGGTAGGATTTATTCTGTTAAAACCCGAAATTGTATGGCATCTTCTAAATCATGTGCATACAAATCTGGAATTCTGTTATGATATATTTATATATATCTAAATATTGTGAATGGTGTGAAAATTTGATATTCTGAAATTACAACTGTGAATACTGTGATAATATTGGTGGTTAAATTGTAAAACCGACATTCTAAACTATTATCTGACTGTGATTATTTTATGTGATATTATTTAATGTGTCCTACCAACCGTTTGCATTGAATTTATTGTGAATGAACTCATACTAAGCGCCATAGCTCACTCCCCCTTAAATTTTCATCCTTACTGTAACACCCCAAATCGGTCTAGACGTTATGGCTGAATCCGGAGTGGTCACAAGGTATGGTTTTGAAAATAAGGTCTTTTTGTCAAATCATTAAAGATTCATAGTTCATATTTCTTTATAACCATTTTTGAAAGTGTTACTTAATTCATTTATTTACCAAAACATGATTTTTAGCAGAAGTTTTTGAACCGTTATATTTTAGAAATCCAGTTCGTATTTTCAGAATAACCTTTGTTTTCATAAAACCGTGTTTTCCATTATGCATCGCAACAAAAGAGTCTAAAATCGCATCCAAAACCAAAATAAAAACCAGCAGTCCGGAGAGTCCCAAAAATTACAAACTCTCAAATGAAATCGAAATTATAAATAAAACATAATTTACTAAGTAAAATAGTTCTCAATCAAGTGGTCACCACTGAGCCTCCGTCACACTGACCCGTCTAAGTCTGTGGATTACCTAAACAAAACCGACAAACAAATGTGAGTTTTCGTAAACTCAGTGTGTAACCCAACAGAAAAATACATGCAATACGTGCAATAAACTCATACACGATCAGATACAATTTCAGATTCAGATTCAGACCTAAGTCCTTTATAGATTCAAATAATAGAACATATATGCATATTAGAAATACAGAATCCTAACTCCATCCTCTACAAACCAACTCTGACCATCCCATCACATCATGTGGGGTTAAAAACACCCACCAATCCCTACACACCATATCGTGCCATTACGATACATGTCAGATAATGTATAGCCAAGCTGCCAAAACATAGGCGATGACCGCCATATAGAACACTTCCTCCACATATAGAAATCCCACCTCAATCAGATATATATAATCAGAGTTATCATGCTCACATGCTCATACATATATATCAGATATATATATATATACACCAGACTAATCAGACATGCATAGTAGTATCATATTTAGAACAAAATATCAAACTAACAGATCACATAGTTTTAGGGTTTGGTTAGCCCTTACTGACCCTACGGTAGGCACAAAGTCGACCAAAATGACCTGTGAGACCCTACGAAAAATTTTAGAATTTCGGGCCCACATGCCCATGTGGTCAACACACCCAGATTAGCCCTGTCCATGTGGTTCACATGGCTTGGCCCAAAACCCACATGCACATGTGGCCCAAAACCCACAAGCCTAACTTGGCCTAGCCTGCGGGCCCACATCGTCACACGGCCATGTCTTCCTCACGACCCTACCCTCGTCAAACACATGACCGTGTCCTACACACAACCAACCACACAGCCAGGCACATGCCCTTGTGGTGTCGATAGTAAGGTGTTTTAGATTTCATCGAAGCTCGATTTTCTGCATTTCGGGTACACACCTGATATCGTTTTGATGCACAAGCACCCCCGAGACCATCGAACCTAAGAAATAGCATCCAGAAGCCCAAATTCAGTACACTTACGAAACTCAATCCAAAACCATTCCACAAACGGAGCCTTACAATAACCAACAAAGAATTTGAAACCTTACCGCCGACGAACAGACACCTTTAACGCTCAAATTGCTGCAGGAGTACCAATTCTTCTTGCCCTTCCCCTAACCGAGAGTAAACACAAAACCCCCATTAAAACACTAACCACTATAGATTATTTCTTTTTACTTTTTACAATGAAAGTTGATACATCAATAGATGGGGTGAACTTTACTAAATTCCATTCACCGAAGCTACCAATTTTCAAGTTTGAAAAATTAGTTAACTTGCGTGAATTTTTGGATGGAGTTCAGACATTTTTCAATTGATATGTCTTCATAGAGTTCTAAGATCTATCACTTAACTTAGAAACTCACTTTTATTCACTCGATTTTGAGTTCAAGAGATCAAATTATGACTATTTTAATGATGACTATGTGAGATAGGTCCAATGCATTATACAAACCCAATATATAAAAACTAATGGATTTATAAGTTTTCTTATAATAAGCTTAACAAAAATATGAAAACTAAAAATATTTGGAAAAAAAAAACTAAAATTAAACTAAAAAGTCAAGAAAAAGTAAATATATATATAATGAATGCTATTATGTTTTTAATTTAGTGTTGTTATTATGTTTTTTTTTTAATTCTTTTAATTTTTTTGAATAAAAAACAAGGAAAAATTGTCGTGGATTGTTCTTTGTTTTAAAATTGTATGAAAAAAAACAAACAATGTGTAAATTTTGGTTAACCGCTCAAATTAACCGAAAACAATGAAGCTAGTTAGTAGGTTTCAAAAAAAAATTGGTTTGATTAATGATTAAGGGTTTCAAAATTTCAGTTAATGATAGTTTTGTACGGGTATTAACTGAATCAATTGTTTGAACACCCTTAGGTGACGAGATCGAAGAGAAAGAAGAAGAAAAAAAATCACTTAGAGGGTAAGGAACAACTCTCACACACCAAGGGAAACTTCAAGCTTGCAAAGACTAGAAAAAAAAGAGATTTGAATAAATTTTCATAAATTCTTCAACTATTTTCTCTATAGATTATTTCTTTTTACTTTTTACCAATGCGAGTTGATACATGAATAGATGGGGTGAACTTTATTAAATTCCATTCACCGAAGCTGCCAATTTTCAAGTTTGAAAAATTAGTTAACTTGTGGTGACTTTTTGGATGGGATCCAGACATTTTTCGATTGATATGTCTTCATAAAGTTCTAAGATCTAGCACTTAACTTCGAAACACACTTTTATTCACTCAATTTTGAGTTCAAGAGCTCAAATTATGACTATTTTAATGATGATTATGTGAGCAGAATTTTTGGATGGGATTATGACGGAAATTATAACTATTTTAGTTTAAAATTACTTCTTAATTATACTAATTAAAGTTTCAAGATACTTGAATATTTTATCTGGATGTACTTGATACTTGAATATTTTATCTGGATGTACTTATCTAGCCTATGTAAAGGCCCTTCATGTTCATTAGAGATGCAATTGTTTTTGTTTATTACTAAAATTTCCAACTCTAAAAGTTAGTTTCTTTGTGCAAGATTTGTTTCTTGTGATTTTTAGAAGTATTTTTCTTCTCAATTTTTTAAGGAGTCATGGGAATTCATTCTTCGTCGTTCAATTTGCCAATCATTATTTCTTGGTGGGTTGATTAAAGCCATTAATTGAGTTTGTCCGAGTTTATATCTTAAAGGTTTCAATTGAACACTGTCGTGTGTGAAATGATATGCGATTTGTGCAAGTATACAGTTGAATCACGTAATAAAGTGATGAGTGAGTATCGTTCCCATGGGGATCAGATTGAGGCACACAATTGGTCAAGTTATTATAATAAAATACGATTAATGCCATGGCAAACTCAATGATAAATATATAGTTGAAATTAGTAGAGTAATGGTGTAAGCAATACGTGGAGTTAATAAATAATTGGTAATGTTGTGGCAAACTGAGAGTAGAAATCTAATGATAATTATGAGAATTACTACGGGAATATTATGTAAATGAACAAATAAATAGCTAATAATGATGTGGCAAATATACTATGGTAAGGTATAAAGGATATACGATGTGGATTTGGAAAGTTGATTACCCAAAATCGACCCTTACTGTCAATAATGCCTTGGCAAAATCGTATCTACTTTAAAGCACAAAAGAGTACTAAAATGGCCTGACTCTCGTGAGAGCAAAACATCAAGTTACCTTGCCTGTGTCTAAAGACTTTTTAGATACCTTGCATGGGTTCCTTCTGTATGATCGTCACTCTATGTATAGAGTCTACTACAAGTCTCCATCGAATACTTGCTCATTTCATTTAATTTTAATCCAACCAATCCAACCCTTTCAGAATTAGAATGAGTTTATAAGTATGCGAACAGTCTTCTATGTTTAGAAATCATTTGCATTTTAATTAAGAAATAAGAACAACCAAATGAAACAGTAAAGTAAATTAGATATATACTGCATCCACAAAAATAGTTTAAGGTTTCATCAAAAGTAATCCCAACCCTACGAGATTTAGCTCATGGGCTGAGAAATAAAATTCAAAAGCAAAATATTATCCGACATTGTGTTCAACTACTTCAATATTTTGAAGGAACGCTAATGGAAATAACGAAAGAACTTTGGGAAACAACTTTCACTTGCCTAGTCCACACTTCGGTAGCACAACATCCTGTGATGGCTAAAAAGCACTTCCTTCGACTTCCTTTCCTTTGCGCAGCTAAAACCTTATTCACACCTAAGGATCCTTCCCATTTTTTTCTGCCATTTGCGAGATCCCCTTTATTGGCTTTTATAGATAGATTAGGCTAGTGTCAAGTAACAACTTGTGATTATCTTCTCCTCTTTTAGGGAGATTTATCTGGTACAAGTTTTAATTTCAACTGAGACTGTTGCGCAAAGAAATGTTAACTTTGTCTTCCTGGCATTGTCACGGCATCTGTTCTGGCAAACTGTCTGCACTTTTTCCTTGAAAAAACTTCACTCATTTATTTCCTCGTTCTAAAATATGTTCTTGCCATACCAACACACAAAAGAACTCCACCATATTAAAAACACATAATTCCAACACAATCTAAGTCCTAATGCAATATTAGAAATGCTAACTAAAATGTCTTAAAATGCAACAAAATGTACTTAAGTACAAACAATTAGTTAGGTCTAAAGGCATGAAATATAACTCTTTTCATGAATTATAAGACACTTATCCATCTATATGTCATATCCATCGTTTATTCATTCCATCTTCCACTATTTATTCTATAATTTCTTTATTTCTTTATTATTTTTAATATTGATTATTTATTCTTAAATTTATCATTTTAGTTATTTTCTTTGTTTTTTCTTGTTTTTCTAAATCTTTTTGGTTTCTTGTTTTCAAGTTAGATCTGAATCTTTCTTTCTCAAGCCGAACAACTTGAATATGATCTATTGACATTATTCCCCTTATCACAAGTTTGTTTTGAATCTCCCTTTTGGTTTTCTCAACTCAATGTGAACTAAACTCTATTTTCTTGAAACAATAATGGATCCTATTTCTTAGTTAATTAATTTATTTTTTCTTTGATTATTTCAATCTTCGGTAATTATTTATTAAGTTTTATGTTTATTTAATATGATTGTCTGCCTACCAAGTTTTAACAATTTGATAATCTTGATTTTTTTTGAAGAGAATATTAATGTTTAGATCAAGACTAAATAGATGAAGATTAACTTTAGTAACGTCAGTATAATATCCCAAACCCGGCCTAGACACTATGACTGGATTTTTGAGGAATTACATCGACTACTTTGAAAAACTAATTAAAAATCAACTTGGTTACACGTTCTGAAAACATAAAATTTGGCAAAAACCTCTCAAAAATGTTTAAAAAAAATCGAAGTGTGAAAACCCTTATTTAAAACTGAGAATTTGAATTTGAAATCATGTGTTTTAGAAGTACTAATGTTGGCAGATCATTTCCAAAAGTAAGGAAAACATTTGTTAAAAACCATTTAATTATCTATAGAAAAACACTTAAGTGATTACTTAAACTTTGCAACAAAAATTTCCAGAGTTTTAATTTTGAAAACCTAATTTTAGTTTGTTAAATCCTACAATTTTGCAGTTTAATGTTAAAACACCAAAATCCAACCAACATCACAAGAACCAAAGAACAAAGCCCCAAAACAAATTTACAATACAAAATTGTAACACGCCAAACTTGTTTCCATCGCCAGATTAGGGTTACGAAGCATTATAGTACAAATTAAAACATTTAACTTACAACAAAGTATTCATGTGTTTGAATTAATAACATTCAATAACACAACTTAATTATAGCAAACATACACTTACGGGCCTTAATCCGAACCTACGGGGCCTTAAAAATAGTTTGAGAATATTCTAGGATCAATTTGAAATAAAATAGAAAATTTTGGAAAACTTGAAAACAAAAGTCACACGGCCATGTGGCCAAGCCATGTGACATAGCCTAGACCATGTGGACATTCAAAGTCTGGACACACGATCGTGTCGCAGGCCATGTACAAAACCGTGTTACATACTGACTTGTGATACACAGCTGTGTCGTGAGCTGAGTCTTAGATTGTGTGAAACCTATACCTAAAATAATAATGACATAGCCATGTGACAATCCATGTCCCAGGCGGTGTGTAGCATAAGTTGCTTCTAAATCAAGCCGTTTCAATTTCAAATCTTGTACACCAAGACACACCATTTCCACAAACATTGAAATAACCAAAACACATTTAAAACATACCAATTCCATCAACCTATAAGACTAACTAATGTACCAACAAATATTATACCATTCAACATTACAAATTCATTTAATTAACTTAGAGAAAACATACCAACAACCATTTCAAAAACATACCAAATCAACCATCCTTTAATATCTAACCAATATGTCAATGAAGGTATCACAATATACATATCAAACTTAATTCAATTCAACATCTCAAGATCATAAATACCAATCATGCCAAATAACCATTCCAAAAACATGCCATTTTAACATATGATATCTTTAATCAATAAAGCATGCATAAGGGTCCGATCACACATATTTACACCATTATTTACATGCTAGCAACTAACAACATTAATCACAATAAGCTTGACACAACTCAAAACAAGTCAAATTACTGGAATGACCGTTAAACCCCATTACATGTCATTTACAACTATTTACCAAAATAACGAAGAACTATTAAAATGTTGAATGGATAGTGTGATCATGCTCTAACATGATTCCAATCGGTCGAGCTTCTGATGAACTACAAAATAAAGAAAAATAACTATGTAAGCAACTAATGTTTAGTAAGTTCATATAAAGGAAACTTAACTTATTGAATATTTTAAGTTAAAAAACCAAGCATAATTTCATTATGTTTTAAGCCAACTTTCCTTTCCTATACACACCACCTCACAAGGTTAGTTGGTTTAAATATCATATATAATTCGAATCAAAACATGGTATAAAACATATCTACATTTCACTTTCATAATTCACCACTCATACATATATACTAAACCATATTTCCTTTTCAATTAAACATTTCATCATCATCAATATCATTACTCAAATATGATAGTTCATTTCATGTAATCACATACCCCTTAAAGCTTTATTTACCCATTAAACCAAATGAAACAACCTCGAATACCTGGAAAATAATCATATAATCATTTAATTCTCTAAACACACCATAAACATATTTAATTAGACTGAACTTGGCAATGAAACCAAGCTATCTACGTACCTTCATTTTTAAAAGATCAAGTTATAATATAGTTCAATATTTTTTAGACTACAGTTTAAGCTTGTTCTTAGTAATATCATCATTTATTATGTATGAACAATTTAAATTCATGCTTAGAAGGTCATCGCTTATTTTGTATGAATAGTTTAAGCTCATGCTTCATTGGATCATCATTTATTTTTTGTGAATAGTTTAAGATTGTGCTTAAAGCATGATCGTTTAGGTTGAATAGATTAAGCTCCATCTTAGGAGCATTAGATGAATAGTTTAAGCTTATGCTTAGGATCATCATCATTCTGGATGAACGATTTATGCTCATGCTTAGGAGCAATGTGATAATATAAGCTTATACCTAGGAGAGATGCTTTTCATTGGCTTCTTTGACATGTGGCTAGAGTCCAATCATGACCATTCTGATATTCCAAAAATAGATGATTGCCCTCAATCCCTTCGAAACTCACCATCTTACTTCTACTTAGAGCTAGTGTAATAGGATTGAAAGAGCCAAATTTGATGAATTTGTCCATAATATTGTATTGAGAAACCAAAGCATTGATGTCAAGTTTGATAATGCCAATTCTTTTTCAAAAATGATTTTTTCTTCTTTATGGAGTTGTATGATTTTTTCTTTCAACTCTATGATGTTCTCAAGATGATGGCTAATCGACTGATGGTATTTGCAATAGTTGAAATCATCTACTCGATTGGCTTCCTCATGTCATTTTTGATAACTATCATATTTAGAATTATTTTAGTATAGTTTCCATAGCTTTTTAGGAGGTAATTTTAGTATTTAGGTTCGTTTTTATTGCATTTTTTATAGTTTTTATGGATTAATTATATTTTATTTCAATTTTGTTGAGAATTTCTAATTTTCAAAGTTAGTTTAGACTTGTTTCTTCTTTTTTTTTCCCATTTTAGGTCTCAGAAGAAGAATAGAAGACTTGGAGCATAGAGCATAAAGTAGTAAAGAAAAGTCTTCCACTCCACCGAATTTGATTCACTGCGGTGGAGCATGCTCTATAATTCAAAAATTTTGGTAGCAAGTAGTTCATTCCACCTCAACTTCTGCATCAGGTGGAGCAACATGATTAAAATCCCTAAAAACAACGGTGATGATAGGGGTGTGCATTTTTCAGTTTTAACGAATTAATTTATCAAACCTAATTAATTTGATTAAGAAGTTGATCAATGAATCTAATTTGGTTGGAGTTAGTTAAAGGTTTTTGAAGATTTTGTTTACCAATTATTTTAGTTTGAAATCGACTAATTAATCGAATGAATTGATTAACCGAAATCAATAAAAATATATTATAGGCCCAATATATTAGAGATAGGTCCAATACATTATACAAACCCAATATATAAGAACTAATGGATTTATAAGTGTTCTTATAATAAGCTTAACAAAAATATGAAAACTAAAAATATTAGGAAAATAAAACGAAAATTAAACTAAAAAGTCAAGAAAAAGTAAATATATATATATGCTTTGTAATGTAATGAATGCTATTATGTTTTTAATTTAGTGTTGTTATTATGTTATTTTTTTAATTCTTTTAATTTTTTTGAATAAAAAACAAGGAAAAATTGTCATGGATTGTTCTTTGTTTTAAAATTGTTTGAACAAAAACAAACAATGTTTAAATTTTGGTTAACCACTCAAATTAACCCAAATCAATCAAGCTGGTTAGTAGGTTTCAAAAAAGAAAATGGTTTGATTAATGATTAAGGGTTTCAAAATTTCAGTTAATGATAGTTTTGTACGGGTACTAACTGAATCAATTGTTTGAACACCCTTAGGTGACGAGATCGAAGAGAAAGAAAAAGAAAAAAAATCACTTAGAGGGTAAGGAACAACTCTCACACACCAAGGGAAAATTCAAGCTTGCAAAGACTAGAAAAAAAAGAGATTTGAATAAATTTTCATAAATTCTTCAACTATTTTCTCTATAGATTATTTCTTTTTACTTTTTACCAATGCGAGTTGATACATGAATAGATGGGGTGAACTGTATTAAATTCCATTCCCCGAAGTTGCCAATTTTCAAGTTTGAAAAATTAGTTAACTTGCTGTGACTCTTTGGATGGGATCCGGACAATTTTCGATTGATATGTCTTCATAAAGTTCTAAGATCTAGCACTTAACTTCGAAACACACTTTTATTCACTCAATTTTGAGTTCAAGAGCTCAAATTATGACTATTTTAATGATGATTATGTGAGCAGAATTTTTGGACGGGATTATGACGAAAATTATGACTATTTTAGTTTAAAATTACTTATTACTTATATTAATTAAAGTTTCAAGATACTTGAATATTTTATCTGGATGTACTTATCTAGCCTATGTAAAGGCCCTTCATGTTCATTAGAGATGCAATTGTTTTTGTTTATTACTAAAATTTCCAACTCTGAAAGTTAGTTTCTTTGTCCAAGATTTGTTTCTTGTGATTTTTAGAAGTATTTTTCTTCTCAATTTTTTAAGGAGTCATGGGAATTCATTCTTCATCGTTCAATTTGCCAATCATTATTTCTTGGTGGGTTAATTAAAGCCATTAATTGAGTTTGTCTAAGTTTATATCTCAAAGGGTTCAATTGAACACTGTCGTGTGTGAAATGATATGCGATTTGTGCAAGTATACAGTTGAATCACGTAATAAAGTGATGAGTGTGTATCGTTCCCATAAAGATCGGATTGAGGCACACAATTGGTCAAATTATTATAATAAAATACGATTAATGCTATGGGAGAGTCAATGATGAATATACAGTGGCAATTAGTAGAGTAATGATGTAAGCAATACATAGAATTAATAAATAAGTGGTAATGTTGTGTCAAACCGAGAGTAGAAATGTAATGACAATGATGAGAATTACTATGGGAATATTATGTAAATGAACAAATAAATAACTAATAATGATGTGGAAAAGAATAAAGGATATACGATGTGGATTTCGAAGGTCAGGATTACCGAAAATTGACCCTTATTGTCAATAATGCCTTGGGAAAATCGTATCTACTATAAAGCACAGAAGAGTACTAAAATGGCTCTCCTCTCATGAGAGGAAAACATCAAGTTACCTTGCCTATGTCTAAAGACTTTTTAGATACCTTGCATGGGTTCCTTCTGTATGATCGTCACTCTATGTATAGAGTCTACTACAAGTGTCCATCGAATACTTGCTCATTTCATTTAATTTTAATCCAACCAATCCAACCCTTTCAGAATTAGAATGAGTTTATAAGTATGCGAACAGTCTTCTATGTTTAGAAATCATTTGCATTTTAATTAAGAAATAAGAACAATCAAATGAAACAGTAAAGTAAATTAGATATATACTGCATCCATAAAAATAGTTTAAGGTTTCATCAAAAGTAATCCCAACCCTACGAGATTTAGCTCATGGGCTGAGAAATAAAATTCAAAAGCAAAATATTATCTGACATTGTGTTCAACTACTTCAATATTTTGAAGGAACGCTGATGGAAATAACGAAAGAACTTTGGGAAACAACTTTCACTTGCCTAGTTTACACTTCGGTAGCACAACATCCTGTGATGGCTAAAAAGCACTGCCTTCGACTTCCTTTCCTTTGCGCAACTAAAACCTTATTCACACCTAAGGATCCCTCCCACTTTTTTCTGCCATTTGTGAGATCCCCTTTATTGGCTTTTATAGGTAGATTAGGCTAGTGTCAAGTAACAACTTGTGATTATCTTTTCCTCTTTTTTGAAGATTTATCTGGTACAAGTTTTAATTTCAATTGAGACTGTTGCGCAAAAAAATGTTTACTTGGTCTTCCTGGCATTGTCACGGCATCCGTGCTGGCAAACTGTCTGCACTTTTTCCCTGACAAAACTTCACTCATTTATTTCCTCGTTCTAAAATATGTTCTTGCCATACCAACACACAAAAAAACTCCACCATATTAAAAACACATAAGTCCAACACAATCTAAGTCCTAATGCAATATTAGAAATGCTAACTAAAATGTCTTAAAATGCAACAAAATGTACTTAAGTTCAAGCAATTAGTTATTTAACACCCCAAACCCAGCCTGGATGTTACGGGCAAATTTGGCGATGTCACATGGTGGTGTTTTTCAAAACCGAAGCTCATGTTGAAAAATGGTTACTTTGCTTAAAACATTTTTCGATTAGAGGTCGTCGTTATCTTTTGTTAATCCCAAAATAGTGATTTTTATTCAATTGTTAGTTTGCAAATCATTATACGTTGCGGAAGCTTTTTAAAACAGTTTGTGACATTGGGGTATTTTGCTAAAACACATGCATTTCTTTTCAAAAATCCGTGCTATATCTACCTCTAGCAGATGTAAACATGAAGTAGTGTTAAATCCAAATTTAAATAAAAAATCCATAGCAGCAATTATTACAGATAAAAACCCCAAATAAAGACTTAAAAATAAATATCATTAGATACGAAACAATAAAAAGGAGTCGTGTGGCCACCGCTGAATCCTCCGCCACACCGATCTACCTACGACTGGGGATTACCTACACAGATTAACAGAAAGGGTGAGTTTTCAAAACTCAGTGTGATTTTCCTAGTGCAAACAAACAGACAGTACACAAAATAATCAGACAGAAAACAGAATAAACTCAGTCCGGCCTAAGCCCTTTCCAGTATCAGTGACAGTATTGGTTTGGGCTTTAGCCCATCTTAGTACAAAAGTAATCATGCATTTGGGCCTTGGCCCATTACAATATTAGCAATCAGTACATTAACAGATTATGCAGTATACAAGTCCTACCTAGCCAACCTCTACACACCAACTCCGACCAACCCTACACTCCATGTGGGGATATAATCAACCCACCCATCCCTACACTCCATGTAGTACCAATGGCGACACTATACAGTAATATGCAGCTGAGCTGCCAGTAAGTTAGGCTCAAAGCCTTCCAGTACACTTCCTTCGATCAATAATAACCTATCCCCATGCCATGCACCACACAATCATGTCATGTCATATCATGGTATCATATATGCATGTAGTACAGTTTAACAACATGCTCTATACATAGAGATTCAAGCACAAGACCTACAGCATATTTGCACCCCACTTAACCACTAGACCAGCATGCCCATTCTGACATATTTTACCAACATCTATTTATAAGCCTATTGATCAAAGATATGATTTTATTCATTTAAAACTAAAAAATTGCCCAAGCTAAGGCTTGAACTTGGGACCTCCCAAACACTACCAGAGCACATAGCCTCTAAAGCTGACAGATATTTGTATAAAAAATACGAAAATAAATATATAAGGGATTTTTGGGGCGCTACAACTCTACCCCCTAAAAGAAAATTTTGGCCTTGAAAATTTACCTGATCAGAATAGGTGAGGATACTGCTAAAGCATTACATCCTTAGACTCCCATATGGCCTCCTCAGTGCTATGGTTACGCCAAATAACCTTAACCAGTGGGATGAATTTTCATCTTAGAACCTTTATATCTCACTCCAATATCTGAATTGACTCCTCCTTAAAGGTCAGATCTAGCCTAACCTTGATTTCCTTAATAGGAATAATATGCGTAGGATTAGAGCGGTAACCTCAACATAGAGACATGGAACACGTCATAAATTCGATCTAACTCTAGAGGTAACTCCAACTGGTAGGCAACTCATCTCACACGTTTCAGTATGCGATAGGGCCCAATAAACTAGGGCTCAACTTGCCCTTACGACCAAACCTTAATACCTTCTTCCATGGTGAGACCTTGAGAAAAATGAAGTCCCCCACAGAATACTCAATCCCTCGACTCTTTAGATCGGTGTAGGACTTATGCCTATTAGATATCGCTTTCAGTTGGTCCTGAATTAGTCTAACTTTATCCTCTGTATCAGAAACTGGTTCAGGCCCCAAAATACGCTGCTCGCCTAACTCAGTCTAACATGAAGGTGTGCGACACCTACGACCATATAATGCCTCATAGGGTGTCATTTGAATGCTAGACTGATAGTTGTTGTTATATGCAAATTCTACTAGCGGTAAGTAATCCTCCTAACTACCTCGAAAGTCAATCACACAACTTCTCAACATATCCTCTAGTATCTGAATCACCCTCTCTGACTGACCGTCAGTCTGAGGATAAAACGCAGTACTAAACTCCAATCTTGTACCCAAAGCTTCATATAGCTTCTTCCAGAACCGAGATGTGAAATGAGGATCCCTATAAGATATTATTAAAATTGGTACCCCATGTAATCTCACTATTTCAGACACATACAATTTAGCCAGCTTCTACAGAGAGTAATCAGTACAAATTGGTATGAAGTGGGCGGATTTGGTCAATCAATCCACGATGACCTACATCGAATCCTTTTTAGTGGGTGTGAGGGGTAACCCACTAATGAAATCCATAGTTACATGCTCCCACTTCCAAACTGAAATCTTGACTGGCTGCAACAATCCCGAAGGTAACTGCTGTTCAGCCTTAACCTGCTAGCATGTCAGACACTTAGCCAAAAATTTAGTAAATTCTCATTTAAGACCTGGCCACTAGTATAACTCACGAAGGTCTCTACATAGATTCTCCCACAGATATAGAGCACCCCTTCACTATTCAGTCTAAAATCCTTGGTATTCCCACTCTCAACCTGTCAAAAACGAAGACCCAACAACTCATTCTCTACTTGTATACACTTAATCTACTCTATCCAAATCGGTTTAACCTGAAGTTTGGCCAACAGACTACCATTATCAAATAAAATAAGGCGAGAAAACATCACCCTCAGTTCAGTCATAGTTTTACGGCTTAGTGCGTCAGCCACCACATTAGCCTCACCAGGGTGGTATTCAATAGTACAGTCGTAGTCCTTAAGCAGCTCAATCCATCTATGTTGCCTAAGATTCAGCTCCTTATGAGTGAGAAGGTATTTGAGGCTCTTGTGATCAGTGTAAATGATACACTTTTGAGTCTATGGCGTATCTCATTAAGGTCACCTTTTTATGTTTATGGACAACCAATTGGCTCTAATATGTTAAATGTTATTATACTCAATCACTTCAACTCCAAGTCATGCGTAAGATAATTCACCTCATGATTCTTAAGCTGATGAGACGTGTACACTACCACCTTACCTTCTTACATCAACACACATCCTAAACAGACATGTGATGCATCGGTGTAAATAGTAAACTCTTTTCCAGACTCTGGCTATATTAGAACAGGGGCCTCAGTCAGTACAGTCTTGAGCTTCTCAAAGCTCTCTTATTATGAATCAGTCCAGTTAAACGGTAAGCCTTTACGTAGCAGCTTAGTCAAGGGTGCGGCAATTAGAGAAAACCCTTTACACAAATTGTCGATACCCTGCCAATCCGAGAAAACTGTAGATCTCATATACAGTCTTAGGCTGCTTCCAATCCAAGACAGCCTCAATCTTTCGATGATCAACTCTAATCCCCTCAGTAGAAACCACATGTCCCAGAAACGTTACTTCACTTAACTAGAACTCACATTTACTAAACTTGGCGTACAGTTCTTTTTCTCGTAGAATCTGTAGAACCACTCTGAGGTGTTCATCGTGCTCATCCTTAGTTCTCGAATACACCAGTATATCATCAATAAACACCACCATGAACTGATCTAAATAGGGTTGGAACACACGATTTATCAGATTCTTATTCAAAACAATACACAACCATTTAAAAACTAACTTCAAGTAACTGAGCGGTGAAGAAACGAACACTTACCAAAAGAGTGTTAAAGAACATGTAGCAGATGATGACAAACGAAACCAAGAAAGAAGGGCAACCACACTTCTGGTAGCAAGGATGAACCAAACGAAAATCAATGAGAGAAAATAATAATCTTTTGGTAGAGAAGTGATAAATTGACATTAGAATTAAATGCATAAAGAACCCAAAATTCGGCAATAAAAAAAGCAAGGGAGGAAAAGAGAAAGTAGACGGTAGTAACAGTTTAGGGAAGAGCACTTTTGCAGTTGGGAAGAACAAAGTCGAAAGAGAGAAGAGAGAAAAAGAAAAAAAAGAAACTAGTAGGAACCCTCAGCAATATTTGACCCTCTAGAATGGAAAACAGTCAATAGAAACAAATTGAAAAGAAAAATCAAACCCCAGCTGAAATTTGAGAAAGCAAAAGAAATTCAATTCGGCACTAACTCTCTCTTCATATCTCTAAAATTTCTCCTTAAAATCCTCTCTACTAACCCACCATAAACCTCTCAACAACCGAAACCAACCCTTAGTCAACCTCTTCAGTATTTTGGCTGGACCAAAATACCTACACGACACAAGTAATAAAATAAATGCTCTTGATCGCACAAAGATTCGAACACAAGAGCTCCTGCATATTTACACCCCACTTAACCACTAAACCAGTAAAACCATTCTGACATTTTTTACCAACATCTATTTATAAGCCTACTAATCAAAGATAGAGTTTTATTCATTTAAAACAAAAAAAATTGCCCAAGCTAAGGTTTCAACTTGGGACCTCCTAAACACTCCCAAAGCATATAACCACTAAAGCTAACAGATATTTCTGTTACAAACTTACGAAAATAAATATATAAGGGATTTTTGGGGCATTACAAGTTAGGTCTAAAGGCATGAAAAATAACTCTTTTCAAGAATTATCAGACACTTATCCATCTATATGTCATATCCATCGTTTATTCATTCCATCTTCCACTATTTATTCTATAATTTCTTTATTTCTTTATTAGTTTTAATATTTATTAATTACTCTTAAATTTCTCATTTTAGTTATTTTCTTTGTTTTTCTTGTTTTTCTAAATCTGTTTGGTTTCTTCTTTTTAGGTTAGATCTGAATCTTTCCTTCTCGAGTTGAACAACTTGAATACGATCTATTGACATTGTTCCCCTTTTCACAAGTTTGTTTTGAATCTCCCTTTTGGATTTCTCAACTCAATATGAACTAAACTCTGTTTTCTTGAAACAATAATGGATCCTATTTCTTAGTTAATTAATTTATTTTTTCTTTGATTGTTTCAATCTTCGCTAATTATTTATTAAGTTTTATGCTTATTTAATATGATTGTCTACCTACCAAGTTGTAATAATTTGATAATCTTGATTTTTCTTGGAAGAGAATATTAATGTTTAGATCTAGACTAAGACGCTATGAATGGATTTTTGAGGAATTACATCGACTCGTTTAAAAAACAAATTAAAAATCAACTTACTAATATGTTCTGAAAACATAAAATTTGGCAAAAACCTCTCACAACTGTTAAAAAAAACTAAAGTTTGAAAACCCTTATTTAAAATTGAGAATTTGAATTTGAAATCATGTGTTTTAAAAGTACATATGTTGGCAAATCATTTCCCAAACTAAGGAAAACATTTGTTAAAAAAAATTTAATTATTTATGGAAAAACACTGAAGTGATTACTTAATCTTTGCAACTGAAATTTCAAGAGTTTTAATTTTGAAAAACTAATTTTTAGTTTGTTAAATCATACAATTTTGCAGTTTAATGTTAAAACACCAAAATCTAACCAACATCGCAATAACCAAAGAACAAAGCCCCCAAAACAAATTTACAGTCCAAAATTATAACACCCCAAACTAGTCTTCATCGCCAGATTAGGGTTACAAAGTATTATGGTACAAATTAAAACATTTAACTTACAATAAAATATTCATGTGATTTAATTAATAACATTCAATAACACAACTTAATTATAGCAAACATACACTTACGGGCCATAATCCGAACCTACGGGGCCTTAAAAATAGTTTGAGAATATTCTATGATCAATTTGAAATAAAATAGAAAATTTTGAAAACTTGAAAACAAGGGTCACATGGCCATGCGGCCAAGCTGTGTGACATAGCCCAGACCGTGTCGTGAGCCGAGTCTTAGATTGTGTGAAACCTGCACCTAAAACATTAATGATGCACAACCATGTGACAACTCGTGTCCCAGGCAGTGTGCAGCAGAAGTTGCTTCTAAATAGAGCCATTTCAATTACAAATCTTGTACACCAAGACACACCATTTCCACAAACATTGAAATAACCAAAACATATTTTAAACACATTTAAAACATACCAATTCCATCAACCTATAAGACTAACTAATGTACCAACAAATATTATACCGTTGAACATTACAAGTTCATTTAATCAACTTAGATCAAACATACCAACAACCATTTCAAAAACATACCAAATCAACCATCCTTTAATATCTAACAAATATGCCAATGAAGGTATCACAATATACATCTTAAACTTAATTCAATTCAACGTCTCAAGATCAAAACTTAAACCTATTTTAATCATGCCAAATAACCATTCCAAAAACATGCCATTTTACCATATGATATCTTTAATCAATAAAGCATGCATAAGGGTCCAACCACACATATTTACACCATTATTTACATGCCAACAACTAACAACATTAATCACAAGAAGTTTGACACAACTCAAAACAAGTCAAATCACTAGAATGACATTTAAACCCTATTACATGTCATTTATAACCATTTACCAAAATAAAAAAAGCTATCAAAATGTTGAATGGATAGTGTGATCGTGCTTTGACATGATTCCAACCGGTCGAGCTTCTGATGAACTATAAAATAAAGAAAAATAACTATGCAAGCAACTAATGTTGAGTAAGTTCATATAAAGGAAACTTAATTTACTGAATATTTTATGTTAAAAAGGCAGGCATAATTTCATTATGTTTTAAGCCAACTTTCCTTTCCTATACCCACCACCTCACAAGGTTAGTTGGTGTAACATATCATATATAATTTGAATAAAACATGGTATATAACATATCTATATTTCACTTTCATAATTCACCACTCATATATATATACTAAACCATATTTCCTTTTCAATTAAACATTTCATCATGATCCATATCATTGCTCAAATATCGTAGTGCATTTCGTGTAATCACATACCCTTTAAAGCTTTATTTACCCATTAAACCAAATGAAACAACCTTGAATACCTGGAAAATACTCATATAATAATTTAATTCTCTAAACACACCATAAACATAATTAGATAACATGTTTAAAGACATATGAATCATATAATTACACCAAGGAATTAATATTTATTCTCAAACTATAGTAATCAAAACATTCATCTCATATGATTCAATATAAACAATGGCTCAAACCAAAGCAATCAATGCTTATGTACATAGATACACAAATATATCATTGTATATAAATCAAATTCAAGAGTAATTTAACATTTAAACATAAAATTTCACAGCATGTTGAACTACAGCAAAATGACTTCGATACTTGGGTTTCCCCCAAACATCGAAATGCTAATAGAGGCACTGTAGTGCAAATACAGTGGCACTGAAGTGCAAAGAGAGGCACCAAAGTGTAAAGAGAAGAACCAAAGTGTGATCCAGTACAAGCATGCATACTAACCCTATTGGCATGCCAATCGTATCCCTAAAACACACACATATATATTGTTACACTACAAACTTACCTTGTAACATTCCAAAAATTAGGGTTTAGCAGAATCGGGTTTGTGAATCGAGAAAGAGTGGTCATGCCTTAATTTTTGAGATTATCTATGCATTTTTAGGAAATCAATAAGGTGTTGGTTTGTTGGATAAGTGTTAGTCAAACATTCCATGAAACCCAAGTTCAAATCCCTTCTCTCTCACTATTTTTATTATTTTGCTAATTTTGCCTTAAACCCTAGAATGTGGCATGCCTTATTTTTAAACTAAATCTTGTAAAATGATTTTAAGAATGAGAAAATATCATAATGGTTAAAAGAAATATGAGAACACATGAAAATTAAATGAGGTCCCAATTTCGAATCCTTTCCTTTACGAAATTTTAAATTTCGTAAAATCCTTTATTTTTTTTAAATGTATGTGCGATCCATACCCTTGAACCCTAAGTATAAATAGAAATTTTTATTGTATTTTTCAGCCTTTAATTCAAATTTTCCCTACTCTATCCGTTCACCATCTTCCTCTCCACTTTTCTCTTTAATTTTCTTTCTTTCTCCTATTGTTGTCGTCGCCTACACCTCCCATTTACCAACTCTTTCTTCTTCTTTTTGCATCAAGATTGTACACCATCTCCTTTACTCTATTCCTACCATTTTTTCTCATCTAAATCATCCCCAATTCTAAAATCTTAAACCCAAGATCAATCTTGAACATTGCCAAGAAAGTGTCATTGTCGTTTCTTTTAACTAGCTTGGGAAGATCTCTTTTCTCTTCAAATTCTTAATTAATTTTGTCAATTAAAAAGAAAAATTTTTAGATCTGGAATTTGGGGGATTTTAAATGAATTCAATTGTATTTTTCTAGATTTTAATGAGATTTCAAACCATTTTAAAATTCTTCCCCAATTTTGGCCACCATGGGTGGTGGTGCGTACGCCTGTGTGCAAGAAAGGAGGTTGTTTTGTTTCTTGGTTCTTACCTATATTTTTCCATCATTAAGTTGAGTTCTTGAATCCTCCTAATAAAAGATTAATCACATGTTAATTATGGAAAGATACAACACCCCAAACCCAACCTAGAAGTTTAAGTCAAATTTGGACGAGCTACACCAACATGTAGAAAACTAATTTCTTTTCAAAATTTTAACACTGAAAACCAGAAATTCATTTTAGTCGACTTAGGTGGTTTTTTTATTTTTGTGTAAGAAAATGACAAATATTGATGAGATTATCAAAAGAAAAGCAATGCAAGTCCAAAAACAAATTACAGCCTAAAAGATCAAATCATAGTTATATCAATGTAAAACATCCACCTAAATAGATTAAGATAAGACAAAGGGAGAACTACCAAGCGTCGCGTATAACCAAACTTAGATACAAATAAATAGATTTTATTATATAAATCAAAGTAACTCAAAGAACTTAATAATAGTTTTATAGCTAGTATGGAATAGATCGAGAATATCATGAAAATTTCCATAACGATAGTACAATAGAACCAAGCACAACAGAATGAAGCAGAACATAACAAATCAAATAGAATAGAACCGAAGAGAGCAGAACAGAATAGAACAGAATAGAGCAAAGTAGAAAATGTGTTATGCAGATGTTGTATTTCTCAAATAGATCAGAATGCAGAATTATCAGAAAACATCCTACCAAAACTCCGCTACAATCCAAAATAGAGTTCCCTCAGAACTCGTCTAGCCAAATCACACCAACAGATAACTGTGGATGGTGCCACTAGAATTTTGTAGTTAAGACTGCCATATCGGTTACATGTGGTCAAGTTAATATAGTACAACTAAGCTGCCGAAACAGAATTGAGGATAAACCTCAGATAATGCGGATCATTAACTGCCAGTAACTTTTACCTTTCACATCAACCCAAATCCCATGCAACGTGTCATGACATACATATGCAGAATCAGAGTGATGAGCATGTAAGTTATGATATCTTTCAATAACAAAATTAGGAGACATGAGAGTCCATGTTTTGGAAAATAGACCTATCAAACCTCAACAGATCATATCATATTTGCCATGAAGTCACATACACGACAATAAATCAGAATCAGTAACAATTAGTCTAACATTTTCAGATATTGTGTATTCCACATCTATAAAGTAAAACAGAGGGTTATAAATTAGAATCAGTAACAACCAATCTAACATAATCAAATGTCACATATTCTTTATCAATAGAGTAATGCAGAGGCATACCAACAAACTTAATAGAATACAGATTGTACCTGGATAGTTTGCGCACGACCATGTGGCATTGATAGTCCTATTCTTCGACGACTAAAATTTGAAGAAGAAGATATTTTGATACCCACTTGATACGAACTCGATGTAGGAGTAACAAGGATAAATTCAGGTCCCTAAACGACAAGCAATTCCCTAACAAACGATTAATTCGCAGTCAAACCACTAGAAACTAACATTCCAAAATTGAAGTTATGTTAAAGAACTTTCGACACCAAAACTTTAAATTGAACTTACCAGCCAGCAAATTAACTAGAAGGAGAAGTTAAACCTTATACACAATTAGTGTAACGTAACATAACAAAAAGAAGGTTGCTTGAAAATAAAAAACCAAAATGAGGAAACTGAAGATCGAAAACAAAATGATAGAAAACATTGTAGAAAAAGAAAGAACAAAATAAAAGTAAAAGCAACGGAGGTTTCTAGAAGGCTTTAAATAACCAATCGAAACTAACTACCTTATAAAAAATTCAAAAACAAAACATTCCCTGTTGCTTTCGCTGAGATTCGAACACAAGACCAAGGATTATGCAGAAACTTAACCATTAAACCAACAGGCTCATTCTTGACCTCAATTGACTAAATTTAACTTAAAAGCCAAACATTCAAGGTAAGGGTTTAAGAAAAGTAACAAATTTTCCAAAAACAAGATTTGAACCCAGAACCTAACACATATAACCATAGCAATTAACCATTAAGCCAGATCAATTTACTTGTCAAATTTTCCAAGATATAAACTCATAATCGAGGGATGACCACTCTTGGTTTCAAAATCTCATTTCTTCTAACCTAATTTTTGGGATGTTACAAAAGACATTCTTGATCAATTAGCCATTCGAATCTTATAATTTGAGAAGTATAAGTACGATTAATTGTAAACTAGTTTGTTATTTTGGCATAGTTGTTGGGTAAAGGTTATGAATTGGTTAAATAAAGAAAGTTAATCATTGATTAACTACTGATTTTCCAGTATATTATTGAATTAGGTGCTGACCCAAACACCCCCAATCATCCATAAAGGTGAAGAACGATTGTACGTACGATTTGCATCGATACAGTTTAAGGAATCTAACTAGTTTGGATTCATAAAGTAGTTTTAATTTCAATGATCAGTTTGAACTCACAAGTGGGTGTTTGGGGGTTGGCTTAATGGTAAATTGATTGAATTTATGCTGCATTTTGGTTTAGGTTCGTTTAAGGAATTATTAAGGAAGATTGGAAGATTCACTAGTATGTTGCGAGGAAGCAAAAAATAATGAGTGGGTCCTAAACTTATAATTTTTTTTGAAAATGTTAAATATCATGTTATATGTGATAAATTAGCTTGTTGATTGGATTGCCTTAATAGCCAAATTATTGATTTTGTGAGTGGCTGAACCAATTATGTTTTGAGCCTTAAAAGATTAACATGTTGGCAAAATTGCTAGTTTGATAGTATGAATGTTTGATTGAGTTTGTAATTGCATATTTGAATTATAAGATATGAGAATGTTTGACTGAATGATATAATGTGTTGAGATATAAAGCTTATGTATGATTAAATGCATGAGATATTTTTTATATTGTGTATTGAAAATGGTGCTATTTAAACACAATGGAAATCTATAAAGTATGTGTAATTGAATGATATTGATTGATACCAACACAATGGTAATTGAAACTTTGGAACACTGTTTCCATTTTCTAAAAGTATGAAAGTATGTGATTATTGAGGACATGCTGAGCATGTCAAATGAATGTGAAAAGTATTAAGATAGGATTATGTATGAGATTGTGTGACATATTGCATATAAATTGGGTTGGGATTTTGTGGTTGAAGGAGGAGTTCCATGGAGTACCAAAAACATATTCAGTCCACATTATTCATAGTTAGTGCACTGCACCTGAAGTTTCAAGAGAAATCATTGGATCTATGGCTTTAAAGCTTGGTTTATATAAAAAAATGGTGAATCTCATAATAGTGAGCTAAGTCATGATTTTAAAATAATTTTTAACTTATTTTGGCATAATTAAGAGGTTTATAAACTTGATTTAACAAATCCTTAAAGGAATTGCATGAATCAAGTGATTTTTCTTCTTGAGATAGAAAATGAGCATGATTTTTTGAAAAATGTTGATTTTAAGAATTGACTAAAATTAATGGCCTAGATCTATAATTAAACCTTACTTATGAGATTAGGAAGTAATAATTGGGGATTTAATTGAACTAAAATGAAGTAACTAAAAGTTTAAGGTCACATGAGGTGAGTTCGGTAAATTTAGAAGTGGTGAGCTGCTATGTTAGTTAAGAAGGTTAATATGTTTGTGAAAGTAGCAATCTGTATATTTTCTTGTTTTATGCAAAGCCTCTCAATATAAAGGTGCATCTACAAGCAAGGAAAAAGTCAAGCAAAATGTGGTATAGGTTTGACAGTATCAACAAACAACTAGTGAGTGTCCTTACACACTACGTCAAAAACACGAGTTCGCATGCTAATGAAAGCCAAGTAAGGCATACAAACTGTCTGATTTAATGTGTGAAGCTGATTAAAATGATATGCGAACACTGTTATATTTCTATGCAAGCCTCTATAGTTATTCGAGCCCCGATTTGTGACCTGCAGACCTTGCTAACATGTATGTATGCAAGCCTAAGATGTGTGCTAGCTCTAAATTGTTTGCAAAATCTATTACCTTAATGCATGCGAGCCTATACTTTGATGTGCAAGTTTATATATACATGTTGAGTGAACCCATGTATCATGCGTACTTATATATGTGATGCGAACCCTAAGATCATGCAAACCTATATATGTGATCAAGCCCTATATTACATGCAAGCCAAAACATGTTACGCGAGCCCCTGTATTATGCTAGTTTAAATATATGGAAACCCAAATGTTGCATTCGAGCCCTAAATATATGTGAGCCATAAGTGTTATGCGAATCTATGTTATTACGAACTTATATATCATGCGAGCCCTACAGAAATGTGAGTTGTGTTATTAAGAACTATTATATGTGAGATCTACTATATTGTGGGCCTTTTAAATTGTGTAAAGTGAATGAAATAAAAATCATATGTTGGCATTGTGAACACTTGAAACCGTTAGATATCATTGGCATGTCATAGGATTGTGAGTACTCACCATTTTTACTATATGATGGGGCATTATGGCCTGAAGATAGCATTGGAGAGATAAGGGAATGTCGAGCTTAGCTCCAATTTTGAGGATAGTATGGAGTGTTTGGAGAGTGTGAGCATTCATACTACACTTATCAAAGATAGCGCATGACTCTCTATGTCATTTGGAGTATTCTAAAGATCTACTTATCCAATGCATATATAATATGATTATGTTTCATATTCACAAATTGCCATTATTTTACTATGACGAGCATGATTATTATATTTTATGTGAATTGTTACAACATGTCTAAATTTTAGCATGACTGATGTGTTTTATGTGTTGTGTGCTTAAGCATTCTCTGAGCTTCAATAAGCTCACACTCCTTGCATATATCTTGCAGATAAGTAGCTCACGTGACTAGCTGTGAAGCATGGCAATCCAGTGATGCAACATAAGGCAAATCCATTCGAGTATGTGATTTGTTTTTACAAACCCTATAGTTGAAGGCAATGTGGGACTATCCTAAGGAATCAGATGTAGACCTAGAATTTTTAAATAAACTTTGACAAGTTGTAAACAGATATTACGAACTATTTAAATTTTGGATTTTTGGACTTTATAAGTGCTTGATTGAATGCTTGATTGTTTGGATTATAATACATGATTTTGCTAGGTAAATTGATGAACTAACATACTTATGTAAAACAAGGAGTTCGCCGAATTTTGAGGTACGCCCTTGAACCAATTTTTTGGTTGAGATAAAGTGATAACATAGAATGCATGTTATAGAAGTAATAACGCATTGAAAGAATACTTACGAGCCAACCTAGCATAGTGTGAGACAGGGGTCATAAGGGAATAGGACCTTACCATAACACAGTGTTCAACAATAGGGGTGAGTTCGCCAAAGGTAGGTTTCGCCAAACAAAAGTGTGTTCACCAAAAACCATAAGTTCCCTAATAGAGTGTTCGCCAAAGTATAGGGAGTCCGCTAGTATAGACTAGCCCTATATAACCTAGTGTTTGCCATTAGGAGGGAGTACGCCAAGCAATAGAAGGTTCTCCATAGTTAATGCGTACGTCAGGATAGTGAGTTTGCCTTATTAGGTAGGTTCACTAAATAGAGGAGTTCGCAAGTGAGCCAACGACTTGAGTAGTCTATTAAAATAAAAGGGGAGTTGTGTGTCTAGGTTTGCCAATATTTAGGGATCACAGGGTAGTAGCAAACTAGTGGTTCGTAGGGCTAGCAATGAGCTGGGGGTCGCGAGGAGGTCTTCAGCTGGTGCTCGCCAGGTTGATGCGTGCTACTAGGTTTCTAAGTGGGTGGGTTCACAGGTGACCTAAATATGAATTTTTTTTCTTCATTTTTTATGGTATGTTTAGAAAGGCATGCAATTAGGATTAATTGTATTATGATTTATGTTGAAAATGTGTGGCCTGCATGGTTGGTTGGTCTGTTTTGTAGTATTTTAACAGAGAATCATTTTGGTGGCTAATGTAAGTTTCAAATTTTGGGTCAGACTGTCTCGTCCAAGTTTGGGGAACCACAAGCTCAGCCATGATACTATAGTGGAATGACTTCATGACTAAATGAGTTTATAATTAATAGATGAAAAGTTGAAACTTCAAATATAAATCATTTGAGCCCTAATTGTATATGTCCAATTAGTCCCTTCACTAGCTCGTTGAAACCATAAATGAATTGCATGTTTGAATCGAAATGAATAGAAATAAAGAAATGACAAACATTCAGGAATGATTATACATTTCTTCGAAATGGAGAAATGAAATCATTTGGAAACGAAAATGAGAAATGATTCATTTTCAAATGTAGATGAATATACTTAAAAATGATCAGGAGAATGAGTTTATGTTTTTCAGCTATATAAAATCTAGAAAATGAAAATAAATCATTCGATCATAATGAACAAGTTGAATTGTGAAATATTAAATATATTTTCTCAAAAATTCTATTGAGGGTAAAATTTGGATGAGAAAATTATTTAATATAAAATATTGAAGTTTATTTTGGGAAATAAAAAAATAGAATTGAGTTGGGTCAAATTACAAAGTACTGAGTCTAAATGCTCGAAAAGCACTCATAGTTGGATCTAATGTGAGAGAGATCCAAAATCCCTTCATGGAAAACGAATGGGCGACAGGGGATGCCATCCAACCTGCTCCTACTCTAAGTAGGAAGTTATTTTTCTAGTTGAAATAAGCTTCTACAATTCCACAAGGGTTCTATCTTCTCTTCTTAAAAATATCTGGCATCAGTAGGGATTTATATACAACTTTGAGAGATTGTTACTCTATTGAAAAATAAGGAGAATTTATTCTTAACTATTAAATATATTTTTCCAAAATAAACATTTCTACTGGTTTCTATTAAATAAGAGAAAATTTTAGGTTTCACCCCGAAAAGAATAAAAAGCTTTTTCAAGTTTTGTGTTTTGATTCAATTGGTTCAAGTCCACACTTCAAAGCATTTTGTGGTATGAGAATAGTGAAGAAGATCATTTGGTTTAAAGCTAGAAAACATCAAGGATTTGCTTATTCAAAAGCACATTTATGATTTCAGTTTAACATTTATTGCCATAAATATCACAAACCGAGTCAGTTTTCAAAATTTTTATTTTCCTCTATAAATAAAACCATTTTCAAACTAGATTTTTCCAACATGATTTCGGTATCTCTCTTCTCGAATCCAGCGATTAGGTCGCGAGTGGGGTGTTACATCGACGCAATCACAAGTTTCCAAGAAGTGAGCGACATGTTTACATAGATTTCCTTTACCATCAAACTATTGCAATTTTGGAGGTGGATAATGTTCAGGCATATTCAAATGATAAGCCCTTCAAATGTATGGCTTCAAGTATGTATATGAAGGTAGAGCAACACTTTTGACTTGATCTTTAATGGTTTCTTTAATGAGCTCCTTAACTTGATCTAAAGAAACACTTTAAAGTCCTTCAACAATTTTGATTCCAACAACTTTGTGAAGAGGATGTTGAGTTTCGTAGGAAAAGGTTTGGTTACTTCCTCTAAGATGTTCAATTTGATCATCCATTCCTTTTATGCTTGTAGTAAGACTCTCCATCGTTTTTGCTAGAGATCTACTTATTCTTCTAAGAATGTAGTGTCAGTTGTCATGACATTCATCACTCTAAAATTTGGTTCAGGGGGGATGTTGGAATATAATTTTCACTTGATTGACTCTTTTTTCTCCTTAATGATAACTGGTGAGCTACACTTGATCCATGAGTAGAAACTTCTTTTAAATCATGAGTTGGGCGAAGAAGCATCAATAGAGTGGATTGTCATTTACCATTAAAGAAGTCTATTGAAATAACTCTTAAAGAGCTTTTTTCTTTTGTTTAATTCCATAAGGATAAGCAAGAACATTGGTGCTTGATGATGAAGTGGAATGACTTGTAGGATTAGCTTGAGCAGGCTTGTGAGCTGGTTTGCTAATGGTTATCTTATTTGAGTTTAATGCAACTTTGAACTTTAACTTTTTGAGAGAATAGATAAAAGTCAAAGAATGTCCCAACAAGTGTATTAGAAACTTGTACATACAAATTCAACATTATTAACACAAGACATAAGTTTTCTATGAAATTGTCTTCTATGAAATAAATATTATTCGTGTTTTACTAATTCAACCAGGACTCTCATCTCTCTCCCTATAAATAGATAGTGCTAGTAAAGCTATTAACACAAGACATAAGTTTTAAATATTGTTACTCTGCTAGAAAGTAGTGAGAATATATTTCAGAAAATAAATTTTATTTTATGGGAATTACAATTCTATTGGTTTCTATTGAGAGAGAATTACTTTGCTATTAAAAGTAATAAATCATTTCTGGTTTTGTGTTTAATTTGTGATTGTTCGTACCCACACTCAAAGCAATTTGTGGTACGAGAATAGAGGAGAAGGTCTAGGATCCATCATGCTCAAGAGTCGATTATGTTTAGGGAAGGTTATAGCATTCCTACAACGCTCAACATTGGTACCTTATTAATTATGTAATTGTCAAAAAATTGTAAAATTAAAAAATTGGAAATCTAATGTTTAATTGTGATCTCTTAAAATAAATTACTTATTTTAAAGTTTTATTAAAATTTCATAGTAAAATAATTTTCATTATCTCCTAATATCCACAAAAATATTTTTTAAAGAAAACGAAACTCGTGATACACTAATTGTTGGAAGATTCCACCCAAAGCAAACCAAGGACTAATCATAGAAAAGTTAGTGTATGTTAAAGTGATGGCAAATTGTGGAAAATGTTTCTCATTTAAAAAGATGAATTGTGACAAGTACTTTCATGGTGATTAGGAAACAAAGAAAATGACTTTAAAAAAAAGTCAGGAAAAGAAGAAAAACACAGAAAATTATAAATAAAATGGCTTGTCCACATTCATAAAATTTATATTTTATTCACAGTTGGAATTATAAATTCATAAAATGGCTACTCTTTCTTTTCTATTATTTTATTTTTGATTTTTTTTGTCAAAATTTGTCAACTTATTTATTTTGTTGAACTATGTATTTCATTCCTCAATAATCAATCGCTTCAACTATTATAACTAATTTTAAAATTGATTTTACCAGGGGCGTATAGCTAGGGGCATGGGCTTTGGGCAATTTGTCATTCAGCCTTTCTTTATGCCTTTTTTTAAATACAATTTTTTTGTTTTAGCAACTGAAATTTTTTAATCTTAGCATCTCAAAACAAAAAAAAATTCTAAATTTAACTAATTTGAACAAGTCGACTCGACTTGGCCGAGCTAACTCAATCTATATCATCTATTTCTATTGAGTTTTGCTCGACCCTACCCCAAAGACCTGTCAATGTTGTTAAAATTGAAATATTTAACTTGTTGGAGAAGACTAACTGTAGAAAAGTAAGTCCATGCTAAAGTGATATATAACTCCAAAAACCATCTTAAAATTGATTGCATGCCAACAAATTTAATGTCGACGATTTTGTTTTTTAGTTTTTTGGTGATAAGCCTGAAATTATAAAAGATAATCATGAGGTCTCAACAATTTTTCAAATTTCTTAATTGATGAAAACAAATTTAAGTATCTCAAAATTAATTTCATTAGTGGTTCACCGCCTTGGAGGCCTGTGTCCTATGAAAGTATATTTTATAAATTAACTTATTATTAAACATTAAAAAGATATCTGAAAAAATATTTTTTATTAATTTTGTGTTAAGTCACCAAAATCTATATTGAACAAATCAAATTACTAAAGAAATCAACACAGGATGGTCTAAAGCACTTAAAAATATGTTTTTAGATCACTTTAAATTTCAAAAAAAAAAATTTAAAATTTTGTTAAGTGTGATCGGCAAAAAAATCACCTTTTATATAGATATATTAAAATTCTTATAAAAAGATAAATTTGAGGTTTGCGTTGAGTTCTAGAAAAAAAAGCAGGTTTAAAATTCTTCCCTTGTATAAAACCCTGATCTCCCCTTAGAAGTATAATGTACATTGCCGCTACACCCAACACTTATTTCTTTTCTATTATTTCATTTTTGCAAGGATGAGACGTTTAAATTTATTCAGGTCATTATTTTACATGATCCTCTCCATAACTACTTTTATTGTGTGGTTAAAATATGTTGTTAGTTATAAATTCATTCTTTATACTTTAAAAGTTATAAATTCAATCCCCTATTTTCTCAATTTAAATTTTATAATTTAATTATTATCACCTTTGATATTTTTACTTGTGATAGAAAAAAAGTCTAATATTGAAAGAGCCCATCAATATGAATATGTTTCTCTCTTTTTTTCTTTTCCTTATATTATTTATAAATCCTTTTTTTAATATCATAAAAGTTGGTATAATTTAATTATCAATAACCTTTTCCTAACCCTTGAATTGGAGTATAAAACAAATTTGAGCACAATTAAACTCACATTTTCCTACACTGACAATAATACCAATACTAACTCAACTAAAACTTAGTCAACCATATATTTTAATTTTTAAATATAATAAAACATGTGCATCTAGAATAAATCTAGTATATATATAAAATAGTGTATCGGGTTGCGTGGCAAATTTTGTTAATTTAAGTTTAGACATGGATTGCTGGTTTGATAATAGATGTGTTTTTTTTTTTGTAATTTTTATGTCCAGGTTCATCGTTGATATTTGTGGAATTGAATTGCAATTGGAAAAAATAATTTTTAAGATATTTTTTAAACACTAAATGTTAACTCTATTACAATTGAGACGTATTTAATTTTTTTTTTGTTGAATATAAGCTTAAAAAATTAAGCGCTCATCAGTCCAAATGAAAATTATCATCAGCCACCAGTGACTGTCTAATATCTTCTTCAAGCTAGCATCTCACATAATGCGGAGGATCTTCCAAGGTAACCAGCTGCTCAATTATGCCTCCATTTGCCTTAGCTATGCAATCAACAACTTTATTGGCATTCCGCTGAATATGTCGAAATTTGACTTTCCAATTTTTGGAACACCAATCGTGAATCTGTCTTACTTCGGTAGCACTACTTATTGTAGTCAACCCGTTACAAATAGTTTCAATCAACATTGCGTTGTCACTTTCCATCTCAACACATCTGAATCCTAACTTTAGTCTTTTAAGAATAGCTCTGGCTTCAATCTAGGAGATATCATTCATACCTAATAAAAAGATTAAAATAATACATTTACTAATAAAAAGACTAATTTAATCCATTTCCTATAATACAAATATATCTTCAAATAATTTAAAAGTGAATTTTATGTTTGGGTTTTTTATGTGTGAAATATTGATGGATTCTAATTAAGTTTTGATTGATAAACTAATAAATGTAATTAAGTCTTCTCAGGTCTACATTAATTCATAATGACTAGGCTGGGTTTGGGGTGTTACAAAATCATTTTTGGTTTTGTGCTTAATTTGTGATTTTCCGAACCCACACTCGAAGCAATTTGTGGTACAAGAATAGAGGAGAAGGTCTAGGATCCATCATACTTAAGAGTCGATTATGCGTAGGGAAGGTTATGGCATTCCTACAACGCTCAAAATATTATGCAATTGTCAAAAAAAATTAAAATTAAAAAATTGGAAATCTAATGTTTAATTGTGATCTCTTAAAATAAATGACTTATTTTCCAGTTTTATTAAAATTTCATAGTAAAATAATTTCATTATCTCCTAATATCCACAAAAATATTTTTTAAAGAAAACAAAACTCGTAATACACTAAATGTTGGAAAGTAAAACCAAGGATGAGGCTAGTTGGAAGATTGCACCCAAAGCAAACAAAGGACTAATCATAGAAAAGTTAGTGTATGTTAAAGTGATGGCAAATTGTGGAAAATGTTTCTCATTTAAAAAGATGAATTGTGACAAGTAATTTCATGGTGATTAGGAAACAAACAAAATGACTTTAAAAAAAGTTAAATAAAATTGCTTGTCCACATTCATAAAATTTATATTTTATTCACGGTTGGAATTATAAATTTCATAGAATGTCTACTCTTTCTTTTCTACTATTTCATTTTTGCAATGATGAGACGTTTAAAATTATTCAGGCTATTATTTTACATGATCCTCTCCATAACTACTTTTACTTGTGAGAGAAAAAAAGTCTAATATTGAAAGAGCCCATCAATATGAATATGTTTCTCCTTTTTTTTTTCTCCCTTATATTTTTTATACATCCTTTTTTTAATATCATCAAGTTGGTATAATTTAATTATCAATAATATTTTCCTAACCTTTAAATTGGAGGATAAAACACATTTGAACACGATTAAACTCAAATTTTCTTACACTAACAATAATACCAATATCAACTCAGCTAAAACTCAGTCAACCATATATTTTAATTTTTAAATATAATAAAACATGCGCATCTAGAATAAATCTAATATATATATAAAATAGTGTATTGGGTTGGGTGGCGAATTTTGTTAATTTAAGTTTAGACATGGATTGTTGGTTTGATAATAGATGTGTTTTTTTTTTTGGTAATTTTTATGTTCGGGTTCATCATCGATATTTTTGGAATTGAACTGCAATTGAAAAAAAAATTTAAGATTTTTTTAAACACTAAATGTTAACTCTATTACAATTTAGACGCATTTATTTATTTTTTTTGGTTGACCATAAGCTTAGAAAATTAAGCGCTCATCAGTCCAAATGAAAATTATCATCAGTCACCAGTGACCGTCTAATATCTTCTTCAAGCTAGTATCTCACATAATGCAGAGGATCTTTCAAGATAACCAGCTGCTCAATTATGCCTCCATCTGCCATAGCTATGCAATCAACAACTTTATTGGCATTCCGCTGAAAATGTCAAAATTTGACTTCCCAAAATTTTGGAACACCAATCATAAATTTGTCTTACTTCAGCAGCACTACTTATTGTAGCCAACCCATTACAAATAGTATCAATCAGCATTGTGTTGCCACTTTCCATCTCAACACATCTTAATCTTAATTTCAATCTTTCAAGAATAGCTCTAGCTTCAATCTAAGAGATATCATTCATACCTAATACAAAGATTAAGATAATACATTTAATAATAAAAGTCTAATTTAATCCATTTCCTATAATACAAATATTCCCCGAATAATTTAAAAGTGAATTTTATGTTTGGGTTTTGATGTGTGAAATATTGATGGATTCTACTTAAGTTTTGATTGATAAACTAATAAATGTAATTAAATATATTATACGATACAAAATTATTGTTTGATTCTTCCATAAGTCGGTTTAGGACACTTTCGTTGGGTGACTTACCTGTAAGTCTTCTTACGCCTACATTAATTCACATTTACTTTTGAAATTCTATGTAGAAAAAGGATGTATGGAAAGGTGTATATAATTAGTAAATATATATATATATATGTATATATATATTTTATAGCGTTACTATAATTTTAAAATATATTATTGTTAAAAAAAATTTAATTTCATATAAAATTTTAAACATATTTTTATTGATTTTTTTAGAGAAAAATATATTTTGTTGATTGTTTTAAGGCTTACAATTTTTTAAGTAGTTTTAAATATTTTATAAAGTATTTAATTTTAAAAATATATCTTTTTAAAAGGGAAATTCATTAATTCATTTAATAAATAAGATCATACAATTTGAAGGGAGAAAAATAACAAACACGTTGTATGCGTTGAAGGACAAGCTCTATCAATATAACAAAAACTTCAGTTTCAGCATCAATAGATCAATATGGCACGTTGGCGATTTGCTCTGTCACAACTCAAGCACAATATATTAGGAGTGATTGCAAACATTTAATATAATAAGGAAATCAGCAACAGATGGTCCAAAGCACTTAAAAATATGTTTTTAGATCACTTTAAATTTCAAAATGAAATTTTTTTTAATAATTTTTAAATTTTTGTTAAGTGTGATCAGTCATAAAAAAAACACCTTTTATATTATTTTAAAATTCTTTTCAAAAGATAAATTCGATGTTTGCATTGAATTCTAGAGAAAAGAGTAGGTTTAAGAGTCGGTTATGTGTAAGGAAGATTGTACTAGCCCTACAACACTCAAAATTGGTACTTATTAATTACGCAATTGTCGAAAAATTTAAAATTTAAAATTGGGAAATCTAATGATTAATTATGACCCCTTGAAATAAAACACTAACTTTTCGAGTGAATTAAAATTTCTTATTGAAAAATTTTTTGATATCCACAAAAATATTAAAAATGTTTTTAAAAGAAAACAAAACTCGTAAATTCACTTTATTTAGAAAAAAAGATATCTCCAAATTAATTTGATTAGTGGTTCACCGCCTTAGAGGCTTGTGTCCAATGACAGTATATTTTATAAATTAACTTATTATTAAACATTAAAAAGATATCCAAAAGAATAATTATTTATTAATTTTGTTTTAAGTCACCAAAATGTATATTGAAAAAATCAAATTTAGTGAGTTTTAAGTCACCAAAATCTATATTGAACAAATCAAATTTAGTGACAAAATTAAATAAAATTTTAAGTTTACTTGCAAAGGTAAATCTGAGTTAAATGGTAAATTTACTTATATTTTCAAAGTGTAATGATAAACATCAAATAAAATATAGTGATAAATTTCAATACACTTATAATATAGTGGCAAATTCACACTATAACTCCATAATTATTGAAGCTTTTATCCCCAAATCTTCCACAGTTTGTGGAAGAGCTTGTCAATTACTGAGGCCCATTTGTGTTAATAAAGTTAACATTTACTATTTAAAAAAATAATTTTTATTTAACAGAGTTAATATTTTTAAAGTTTTATGATTTTATAAATGAAATATTTCTTCTAGAATTAAACTAAAATTGAAAAAAAAATTTAAAATATTTTTTACACAATAAATGTTAACTCTATTGTAATTTGGATATATTTGATTAAAGTAACTAAAATAAAACATTTAATAATAAAAGGAGGACTTTTAACTGTATTTTATGCTTGCTTTTTTTATGTATGACGTATTGATGGATATTGATGGATATTAATTAAGTTTTGATTGATACCGCGACATATAAGGGAAACCTAATTAATATGTAAAGTTGACCAATTTTGATAAAATAAAATTAAGGATAGGACTAAGATTTTTAAATAAAAACAATAAGACTTAATTTTTAAGTTTTTAAATATAAGGACTAAATCTCAAATTTTATCAAAGTACAAGGACAAATAGATTATTTCAACCTTATTTTGTTTAAAAAGTTTTTTACATTTATTAGATCAAAATATTTTGTTAGTGCTTGTACTTTGACAACATTTAAAATTTAATCCTTGTGCTTAAAAAGTTAAAAATTAAGTCTTCTCACTTTTCTAGTTTAAAAAACTTAGTCCTACCATTAGGATTGTAAGTATTTTCTATTAAAATCTGTAAACTTGGATATATGCTGAGTAGACTGCATTCATATACTGTTGCATATGATTGATAATAAAAAACCTATTAAGCTGAAATTTTTTAATGGAATTAAGAATTATTGGACTAGAATTTTCAAATTAGAAAAATAGGAGGATTGGATTTTTTTTTAACTTTTAAATTACAGGGACTAATAGCATTTTTAAACAATTTATTAAATAAAAGAATATATAGTAATTATTAAAATATATTTTTAAGTATTTTTAATGGATTATGTGGAGTAACGTGAAGAAAATTTAGGAGAAATTTTGAAAATTCGATTCTTTGTACGTATTTTCTAAAGAAGAAGACTTGACATTTATTTTGAAATTTCTTCAAAACTTTGCTTTCCTTTTTAATTTTTAGGGTAGTCTTAAATTTATCAAGTTTATCAAGTGTACGAGGGTTGAAACATATTAAAGCATGCTCTCTGGGCTTTTCTTCATCATCCAAACTATTTTATCAGCTCAACTTCCCTTTTCCTACTTTTTTTTATTTTCTTGCCTTATTCCGTCTTGCAATCATGAACTACAACGCTGGCTTTCATCTTCTCTTAGCTTTATTCATACCATGTTCCGTACTTTGCTTGGCTATGACAGTCAAGAATCTCAACTCCGATCAGTTTGCACTTCTCGAGTTTAAGGATCACATTGCCGGTCCTCAAAATGTCTTGGCAAACAATTGGACGGCCTCAACCTCTGTTTGCAATTGGATTGGTGTTACTTGTGGCATCCTCCATAAAAGAGTTATAGCTTTGAATCTTACAAGCATGAATCTTAGGGGTACTATCCCTCCACACCTTGGAAATCTTTCACTTCTACTCTCACTCGACTTGAGTAGCAACCATTTCTATGGCTATCTCCCTAAAGAATTGGGCCAATTGCATCGTTTGAGGATCCTTCGATTAAGCTACAACCGTCTTAATGGAGAAATTCCATCATGGCTTGGGAACTTACAGAGAGTTCGAACGCTGAAAATGAAAAATAATAACTTTACAGGCACAATCCCTGAAACACTTGTTAACATGTCTAACCTAGAGATCTTGAACTTGGAATTGAATCAATTATCTGGCCAGGTTCCATCTTCCATCTTCAAGATTTCTTCTTTGAAATCTATTAGTCTCACCAGCAATAGCCTATCAGGTAGTTTGCCTAATGATATGTGTCAACATCTTCCCAAGCTTGAAGAGCTTTACCTGAGTTGGAATGAATTATCTGGTAACATTCCATTTGGCATGGGCAAATGCAGCAACCTTAAAAGTTTGTCGTTGTCCTATAATCAATTTATGGGGATCATTCCAAGAAGTATTGGAAATCTAACACAACTCCAGAAATTATATTTGGGGTTTAATAATCTAGAAGGTAATCAATTTCCTTGATTTCTTAAATTTAAAGTATTTTTTTATAAAAGAGTTTGATTTTTAATAGATAACAAAAGGAAAAACTTTTTTAGTTCATTTGATGAAAAACATATGCTGAAATATATTAAATCTAACATCTCCAAATTACTGTAGAGCAGAAACGAAAACCTCTTTGACTTATGCTAACAATATAGGCAGTTTGACATCTTGATTTTTCGACTAAATATGTGTGCAGGTCAAATTCCTGAGGAAATCGGTAATCTTCTTGGTTTGGAGCTGCTTAGTATTAAAGAAATTAAAGGCCTCACAGGTCAGATTCCAACTTCGATCTTCAACATTTCTTCTCTGAAGATCATTGATCTCTCCAACACTGGCATATCAGGTAGTTTGCCTAATGATCTTCCCAAGCTTGAAGTGCTTTACTTAGAAGATATTGAATTTTCTTTGTTTCTTTAATTTAAAATATTTTTTCATAGAAGAATTTGATTTGTAATAGATAACAAAAGTAAGAGCATTTTATTTCATTCAAGGCAAAATAGTTAATTTGATGGGAAAAAAAATATGCTTAAAGTATTTTTAGTTGAAGAGTTTAGAAGGTATGTTTTTTACTTCAATTTTCAACTATGTTTGCAGGTCAGATTCCATCAAGTATTTTTAATTCAACTATGGTCGAAGTAATAGCTCTATATGGCAACAAATTAGAAGGTATGTTTTTCACTTTAATTTTTTCCAAACTCGGAAAACATTGTGTTGAATTTGTTTCTTCTATTTATGTCATATACTTTTATCATTTCAATCTGATAATAAACAATAACATTTATATGAATTGATTTATTTTACTGAATAAACTGATCTATTTTATATAAGTAAATTTTTTTTTTTAAAAATCATTAGAAATCCTTTGTCTGTACAAGAAAAGAAACCAATGTGGAAAATATATTTATTTAAAAAAAAATGAAACAACGATATATATATATACACATTTATATACATAGATTCTCATATCACCTGTTGCACGTGATTTTTAACTAGCCTTTAAATAATGTTTTTTCTTTTTTCTAAAAATTATTCTAATTAGTTTTTTTTTTATTTTGTTATTCAAATGGTTGAATATAATTAAAATATATTAATTTATATAATAAATTTTCAAGTTACAATTAAAGTATATGTACCATATTTAGTATACAGTATAATTTTACTTCATATAATTTTAAAAAATATTATTAAAAATAATAAATAATAAATATAATTAAAATATATCACTAATTTTTTGTTAATTCAAAAATAGTGCTAATAATTTTTTTATCATCATTAAATCATCTGTACAAAATCTAAAAATTGATTTAGTGTTAACTCAATTTCATTTTTTTCTTTTCTTGATACTTAATAAATTGATCTTCAAAGATTGTAGATGATATATAATTAATATTAATATAATATATTAGATCATATAAATATATTATCTATAAATTTATTCATCAATTATAAATTTACTTGTTATATAATTATTTGGAACTAAATTACTTTTTTTTTTGTTTTTTTAACGTGAATATCTATATTATTATTAAATCTTTTAATTGAGTTGGTGTCATGAGTCAACCGGGCACCAACTCGGTTAGGAAAATTACAAAAATACTCTTTCGTATTTAATATAAGTTATAGTATTTTAAGGTATTTTAGTTTTTTATTTTTAAAAAACTTATGGTGATATTTGAATCCACATCAATACATAAATCCTTAAATTTATCACTTAAATTTATGATGTCACAGATTAACTCGACACCAATTTAGGAATTGACAACAATATCATTATAAATAACTTTATTCATTTAGTGTTCTTAATTTGATGTGTTCATATGTTTAAATTATGTTTTACTTACAATTTAATCTATTTTTATTTTAATATGGTAGATATGCTATGTGTTATTATTAAATAGTTTCAAATTATACATTTCATTATTTATCATAAGTTATTTTAAAACACAAATTTATGTTCTAAATACGTGGTTCTCATACACGTATGTGTATGATAAAGTTTCTAATAATAATTTAAGTATAAAGTAATTCAATATAAATTTTAAATTTTGATTATATAATTTTTTAAAATAAGTTTTTTAATAGAATCAAAATTGTTATTTATAAGGATGCTAAATTTTCTTATGAAGTGAACTTATTTAAGCAAATATTTTAGTAAAACCAAAATTCTTATATAAATCTTAAAAGTAATAAAATTAATTTAAAATAACAAATTCAATAATATAGTAAACAACAAAGACTATATAATTATCAGTTCAAAAGTTTCTCAAAATCCATGCATTTATATATATTATACATATATTTTTAATGGCTTAATGCACAGTTTATTCCCTACAGCATATTGCTCTTTTTCTTTTTCTTTTTTTAACTTTGGTCCTTAATGTGTTTTTACCCACTTTAACATTAGGTGTTCTTGGTTTCATTCACTGGGCGTTAAAAGAATAGATTGAGATATCTAATCATAAATTGCCATGTGGCATATGTTAGCATCATGATGGCATCATCATCTAGAAAACAAACCAAAAAATCTTTAAAATTTCAAATAAAATTATAAAAAATAAATACATTATAAATATATAATTTTTTTAAAAATATAAAAATTTGTTAATTTTTAAATTTGTAATACATAATAAAATTATTAAAAAATTGTTAGAAATTGTTAAATATTGTAAAAAAATTATAAAAAATTATTAGAAATTATAAAAGACGATAAAAATTTGAAAAAAAGTTAAAAACTAGTAAAAATTGCATAACTTGAAATAAAGTATATATTCGCTAACATTTTTAAAAAAAATTAAAAATTTGATATTAAAATTGTATATTGTGGTAGAATCATTTTTTATAAAAAATATTTTAATAAATTTTAATATTTTAAAATATATCAAATTTTAGTACTTTACCAACTCCCTAATTCATAAATAAGAAGATAATACACTTCAGCATACTTGAACCCACATTCTCCTACATTGGCAACAACGCACATGCCAATCAAGCTAAGACTCAATCGATAATTTTTTAGATAATTAAACATGCAACAATAGTTCTTAAGATATTAGTCTAGACACAAATAATTTATCTTGAAATAGTAAAGCAATATTTGGAATAATTAAAAACATAGATATCAAGTTTATTTTATTTTTCAAAATGCCATACTAGACACAAAAACTTTTTAATAGTGTTAGTAAATGAACCTAAAATTTTCAATTCAAAAAGTAGAGAGACTAAATCACAAAAAATAAAAAATATAAAGATTAAATTTCAAATATATGAAAAATACAGAAATTTTGAGCAAATAATAATCGTTAAATTTTACACTATAATTTAAGAACAATAAATAATTAACCCAATAAATAAAAATCATATCAGTTTACATTAAAAACAATGGCTTTAACCTTTTTGTTTCCCAAATCATAACTAATTATTATTCAGTGCCAGTCTCATTTTTAAGATTGATTAGATGCCACATTCCCAAATCTATATGTTTTGTCTATACAAATCACAAGACTAATTACTACTTGAAACTTCTTAGTATGTCTCAACTTTGTAATTGATTTCATCACATTTTTCCATGCCAAAATTTTATTCTTAATTGATTTAAAGTTTTACAGTTTTTATTTTAATGTATAATATATTTTGTGAATTTGGTATTCAATGAATATGTATACTAAAAGATGATATTTTACAGGTAATTTACCACCCATCACCAATGCTCCAAAGCCTGAGATTCTTTTATTGTGGAGAAATAAACTTAGCGGAAACATTCCCAACTCTATCTCCAATGCTTCCATGCTTAAGGAACTAGACTTGGCACATAACTTATTCTCTGGCCCAATCCCTAAAACGCTTGGCAACTTAAGACACCTTGAATGGTTCCGAATCAAAAACAATAATTTGATCACAGGATCTTCTACCGATCATGAGTGGAGCTTTCTTTCTTCTTTGACGAATTGTAGGAATTTGAGCACAATAGATGTTTCAGGAAATCCATTGAGTGGTGTTCTTCCTACTTATATCGGGAACCTTTCAAAATCCCTTCAATACTTTTATGCCTCTAATTGTGAGCTTCAAGGCATTATTCCTATGGAAATAGGTAACTTAACCAACCTATTGCTTTTACAACTTCGCCATAATAAATTAAGTGGATTCATTCCAGCATCAATAGGAGGACTGCGAAATCTCCAAGGTCTAGATCTTTCCTCTAATAAATTAGGAGGGCCCATCTCAGAAAGTTTTTGTGATTTGGAGAGACTATACGAGATGTATTTAGGGTTGAATAAGCTACATGGATCCATACCCTCTTGTTTGGGTAATATTACTTCTTTGGGATATCTTTACTTAGATTCCAACAAACTGAGTTCCACAATACCCTCAACTTTGTGGAATCTTCAAGATATCTTAAAAATAGATTTATCATCAAACCATCTTCACAATTCACATGCTATTGATGTCGGAAATTTGAGGAGTCTACTGAAACTAAATTTATCAAGGAATCTTCTCACGAGGGATATCTTATCCACATTTGGGGGTCTTATAACTTTGGTTTCATTAGATTTATCAAATAATATACTACATGGTCATATCCCTGAATCATTTGATGGGTTGATTAGTTTGGAATTCTTGGATTTATGCAATAACAATCTCTCTGGAGTCATTCCCAAATCTTTGGAGAAGCTTTTATATCTAAAGTATTTTAATGTGTCTTTCAATAGACTTGAAGGGGAAATTCCCAGCGAAGGATGTTTTTCAAACTTTTCTAGCACATCATTCATAAAGAATTATGCACTTTGTGGTCCACCTAGACTGCTAGTCCCACCTTGTAAAAACGACATCCACAAAAACTCCCAAATGATTATATTGCATGCTTTTAGGTATGGTTTACCAACAATTGGTATTGTCGTAGTATTAATAGTCTTAACTATTATGTATAGAAGATGCCAAAGAAGGAGTACAGCTCTACCAATTAAAGATGATTTGTTGTCTTTGAAGACACCGAGAAGAATTTCACATGCTGAACTTTCACGAGCAACTAATGGATTTGAGGAAAGCAATATGCTTGGTTCAGGGAGTTTTGGATATGTATATAAAGGGAGGCTTTCAGATAGAATGGAAGTTGCAATAAAAGTTTTCAATTTGCAAACAGAGGGAGCATTTAGGAGTTTTGACATTGAATGTGATGCTATGCGTAATATAGTTCATCGTAATATTGTGAAGGTCATTACTTGCTGCTCAAGTCTTGACTTCAAAGCCTTGGTGCTTGATTACATGTCTAATGGAAACCTTGAGAAATGGTTACATTCTGAAAATTGTTTCCTTGATATCATACAAAGGGTCGACATAATGATAAATGTTGCAGTAGGCATAGAACACCTCCACAATGGACATCCAACACCTATATTCATTGTGACATAAAACCAAGCAATATTTTACTAGATGAAGACATGGTTGCACATGTTGGAGATTTTGGCGTTGCCAAATTGTTGGGAGAAGGTGAAGTAATGAAGCAAACCATGACTCTTGCAACTATCGGGTATATGGCACCAGGTGAATTATTTTTTATTTTTGTATGATTATTTTCCTAATTTGCATTTTATATTTTTGTTTCATGTGGATGTGGATATATATTTGAATAAGCATTTTAGAAATAATTGAGGATGAATGATGTTGTAATTATACTTGAAATGCAGAATTTGGATCAGCAGGAATCGTTTCTATAAAATCTGACGTCTATAGTTATGGGATCGTCCTTATAGAAACTTTCACAAAGAAAAAGCCAACTGATAATGTTTTTGTTGAAGAAGAGAGTATAAGGCATTGGATGGAAAGTTCATTGCCGAAAGGAGCGATAAAAATTGCAAATGTTGATTTATTAAGAAGAGAGGATGAGTACATTGTTGTTAAAGCAAATTGTATTTCATCTATCATGGAGTTGGCTTTGAATTGTTCAGCTGAGTTACCGGAAGAAAGAAAAGATATGAAAGATGTTGTGGTTGAGCTGAAGAAAATCAAACAAAGGTTGCTAAACAACATCGATCATTTTTAACAGAGATGGTGAGTAATGAGTACACTTGTGGTTATTAATTTTATCTTTAATTCAACATTTTTAATCTATTCTGGAATTTTAAAATATTACCAAAAAAATTGAAATCTTTTGCCATTCATGGTATAATTTTTAATCTATTCTGGAATTTTTAATTCAACATTTTTAATCAAACAAAGGTTGCTAAACAAAGTTATTTTCTTTGTTAGATTGGATTTTCTTAGTTTCTTTTTCCATTCACGGTATAATTTTATTTTAATCTTTTGCCAAAGATTTTATTAGGGTCGAAGCCAAAAAATCCTTTTAGGGGTGAAATTAAATTGTAATTTTTACTATTGTAAAAATATAATTTCACCATTTTAATAGCCTATATGTAACAGCCCGATTTTGGGCCTAGTCGGAATAGTGGTTTCGGGACCACAAATCCGACGAGGGAAAATATGGTTATTATTATATTTTTATGGTCTACAATTTCACGGAAAATTTTCGTAAAAATTTCATTCGAAAATTTCGACGTTTGGGCACTCAATTTAGTCAAAAGGACTAAATTGTAAATAGTGTAAAAGTTGAGTTCTATATGTAGAAGTATCTAATTGATATGAAATTTTAAATTGGAGGTCTTTATGTGGTAATTAGACCATTAGTTAGTTGATGGACAAAAATAGACATAAGAAATGAGAGAAATAGATTTTTTTAAGTGGGGGCATATTAGTCATTTGGTAATAAAAAAAATAAAATGGGAAAAAGATGACAAAAATCATCATCTTCCTCATTAGTTGCTGCCGAAATTTGAAGGAAGCCATAGCTAAGGTTTCTTTGCTTTCTCAAGCTCATAGTAAGTGCATCCTAGCCCTGTTTTTAATGTTCTTCGCATTTTTGGAATCCTCGTAACTCGATTTAGCTTATTCTAGCAATAATTCGTGTTAGGGCTCATATTTGGAAAAATACCCATAGGTGAAATGTGTTTATTTTGCTGTTTTATGGTGGAATATGAAGCTATAAATTATGTTAAACAACTTTTGCTAAGCGATTTTAAGCGAAAACGGGTAAATAGGCATAATCGGTAAAAATAATTATTGTTCATAAGTGTATGTTAGAGTGAGAATTTGATGTTGCCATAGAAGGGAAAAATGTTCAGCATGTCATAAAACCTAAGAATAAGTGATGAAGTTTAATTTCCGAGCTTGGGGACAAAAGTGTAATTATGCAAAAGTTTGGGGGCAAAATTGTAATTTTTCAAAAAGTTGGGTGGTGGATTATTTTAATGAATGTGAACATTAAATGAGTTAAATTTGCTATTATAGATCAAGAAAGACGTGAAGATTATCTCAAACGAGGAAAAGAAAAGATAGTGGAGTGAAGTGCAAAATTACGATATTTTGCACCGAGGTAAGTAAACACGTGACTTGATGTATTATTTTGACATTAATTGATATATGTTGAGATTTATTTGGAATTAAAATAAATGTTTGGCCATATCCTAAAAGTGTTGTTAAATCGGGAAAGGTGGTAAAGGGTTGCAATATATGATTTATGGGTTGAACACTCGGAATAAGCCGAAGTATGTTGTACATAAAGGGGTTGCTGTGTGATGATTCCCCGATTCATTGGTGGTGCTATGTGCGATATCCACCGTATCTTTGAAATGTGAAAGGGGGTTGCTATGTGCTGATTCCCCCGAGGGGTTGCTAAGTGCTGATTCCCCGGTTCATTGGTGGTGCTAAGTGCGATATCCACCGTATCTCTGAAATAAAAAGGGGGTTGCTATGTGCTGATTCCCCCAAGGGGTTGCTAAGTGCTGATTCCCCGATTAAGTGGTGGTGCTAAGTGCGAGATCCACCAATAACGGTTAACATTCCGAGTGCTCAACGAAAAAGTGTGGAAGGTGAATATTGCCATATGGTGGAAATTTTTATGGGGCAAATATTGAGTTGGATACTAAATCGATCCATGTATGAGATGGGAGAAAATATCAAAAACGAAAAAAGGAACGATTTAGTTATAAACTGTGTTGAACAACAGCAGATGGGTAACTTTGAAAAATCACCATAAATGGTGGAAAATGAATGGGAAGCTGAATAATATATGAAATTGAAGCTGAATGTGTCTATTTTCATATGAAATAAATAGAATAAGCAAAAGAGTTGTATTTTTGGAGATATCTGAATTTTACTGAAACAGGGCTGGATTGATTTCGGGATCCCCTGTTCTAACTTTGGAAAATCACCAAAAATTGTACAAAAATAATTATGGTGTGAAATTTATATTCCTGGATTCCTTATTAACTCTATTTTTAATAGAAACAAGCGAAACCATTTTTAAAATTTTGTACAGAGAGTTAAGTGAATTTTTTTGAGGAAGGGTCAGAACCGTTGGGCAGTGAAACAGGGGAAGTTTTAATGAATAAAATGTACTAATTGGCTGGGTAAAAAATTCTGAAATTTTTATGGTGAAATGGTATATGAGTCTAGTTTCAGGGAAAATTTACGAAACTCAATTTGGAGCCCTGTAGCTCCGGATAAAAATAAATTAGCGACTATGACGCAGAAAAACAGTTTGCTGGAAATTGCCTAAACAATGAAGTTATTCATGAATAAGTTTATATTTTGGTGTAGTTATGTGAGTAATTACTTATTTATCATGTGTTTACTTACTAAGCTATATGCTTACTCGATTTTATTTTTCCCTTGATTATAGTGACTTCCGACAACTCGGAAATTTGGAACGAAGTCAGACAATCATCCACACTATCCTTCACACTTGGGGTATTTTGCTACTATCGTTCCGGAAAATTATGGCATGTATAGACGACCTATGAAATATGGAATCATCATGTAAATATATGTTATGGTTTGATTTAAAATGTGGTGTTCATTAATAGTTAAATTGTGAGTATTATTATAAATGAGTTTGGTTGATATATATATATATTGGATTGTGATTTAAATTTGCAGGAGGTTTAAGCAAAATTAAGCAGAAATGCTGTCGAAATTTTTTTTAAAAAACTTAGTAATACCTCATACTCTGTTCCGAGCCGGAATACGAGTAAGGGGTGTTACATTTTAGTGGTATCAGAGCTACGGTTTAGTCGGTTCTCGGACCAATAAAATATGTGTGAAAGTCAGTCTATACATGCCATCAATATATTGTGATAGTGTGATGATTTCTGACAATTTAAAATTTTGTTTTATATAGTAAATGGATCCTAATCGAAGTATGGCAGATGATGTTGAAAGTAACACGCCGGTTCCCGCACAAGGGACCGCGCATGAAGAGAGTAGACATGAGACACATGGACAGGATGAGGCTCGAGAAGCCTTCCTCCGAATGATGAGTGATTGGTATACAGAATATGTCCGTGTAAATCCGAATGTTCCACCTCCTCCACCCCCTCCTATTCCTCCGCCGGTCCCCGTAGCTCCACGAAGTGCTGAATTGGTGAGATCAAGTAAACCACCCGTTGATAGAATTCGAAAGCATGGGGCTGAAGATTTCAGGGCCAATGTTGATGATGATCCGGAAAAAGCCGAGTTTTGGCTTGAAAATACTATCCAGGTATTTGATGAATTATCTTGTACTCCTGAGGAATGTTTGAAATGTGCTGTGTCTTTATTGAAGGATTCGGCATACCGTTGGTGGAAAACATTAATAACGGTGGTTCCAAAAGAAAGAGTTACTTGGGACTTTTTCAGGAAGAATTCAGAAAGAAATATGTAAGCCAACGGTTTATTGATCAGAAGCGCAAAGAGTTTCTCGGATTGAAACAGGGCCGAATGTCAGTAGCAGAATATGAACGGGAGTTTGTCCGGCTTAGTAAATATGCCCAGGAATGTGTGCCTATGGAGGCTATTATGTGTAAAAGATTTGAAGAGGGGCTAAATGAAGACATCAGATTACATGTTGGAATTTTAGAGTTAAAAGAATTTGTGGTATTAGTTGATCGTGCTTGCAAAGCTGAAGAGCTGAGTAGAGAAAAGAGAAGGGCAGAGATGGAAGCTCGAGATGTAAGGAAGAGGTCAATGGGCAGAACATTTCAATCTCACCCGAAGAAGTTTAAAGGGATGGATCCACGACCAACCGGTTCAGTTGGGTATTCACGCAGAGACCGAGGGAGGTCATATTCCGGAACTACAACTCGAGCTACCTCAGTGGCAAGTGTGGGTAATGTAGGAAACACCAGACCTGAATGTCAACAGTGTGGCAGGCGACATACTGGTGAGTGTTGGGGATTTAAACGAGCTTGTTTCAGATGTGGTTCCCAAGAGCATTATGTAAAAGACTGCCCTGAGAGAATAGAAGAAGAAAGATTACAAAGAGCTGGATCGGGTGATGTTGTCAGTAGAGGCAGACCACCGAGAAATGTGGGAAGCAAAGCCAGTGGTAAGAGTGTGATAAAAGATGCAGCTGGAGGATCAGAAACTAGAGCGCCTGCCAGGACTTATGCTATACGCGCTCGAGAGAATGCCTCATCTCCCGATGTGATTACTGGTACATTTTCTCTTCATGATATTGATGTTATTGCTTTGATTGATCCCGGCTCTACTCATTCATATATATGCATGAATTTGGTGTCTAGTAAGAAATTGCCTGTTGAAAACACTGAATTTGTAGTTAAAGTATCAAATCCTTTAGGCAAATATGTCTTAGTCGATAAGGTTTGCAAGAATTGTCCCCTGATGATTCAAGGTCACTGTTTCCCGGCTAATTTGATGTTGTTACCATTTGATGAGTTTGATGTTATTTTGGGGATGGATTGGTTGATATTGCATGATGCCAAGGTAAATTGTAGACAGAAAATTCTTGAATTAAATTGTGAAAACGGCGAAATTCTCCGGGTTGAAACAAAGGAGCCGAATAAGTTGCCTATGGTGATTTCGCACATGTCTGCTCAGAAATACTTGAGAAAGGGATGTGAAGTTTATCTTGCTTATGTGCTGAACACGGATATTACTGGGTCGAAGCTTGAATCAGTGCCGGTAGTTTGTGAATTTCCAGATGTATTTCCAGAGGAATTGCCTGGGTTACCTCCGATTAGAGAAGTTGAGTTTTCTATTGATCTGTTACCTGGTACTGCACCGATTTCTATTGCACCGTATCGAATGGCTCCGACTGAGTTGAAGGAATTAAAAGCTCAGTTACAAGAGTTGACAGATAAAGGATTTGTGAGACCGAGTTTTTCTCCTTGGGGTGCTCCTGTGTTATTTGTGAAAAAAAAGGACGGCTCTATGAGACTTTGTATTGACTATCGTCAGCTCAACAAGGTGACTATAAAGAACAAGTATCCTTTGCCGAGAATTGATGATTTATTTGATCAATTAAAAGGGGCAACAGTGTTTTCTAAGATTGATTTGAGGTCTGGTTACTATCAGTTAAGAGTTAAAGAGTCTGATGTGCCGAAAACCGCCTTTAGAACAAGGTATGGACACTATGAATTTCTGGTAATGCCTTTTGGGTTAACAAATGCTCCAGCTATTTTTATGGACTTGATGAATCAATTTTTCGGCCGTACTTGGATAAGTTCGTGGTGGTGTTCATAGATGATATTTTAATCTATTCTCGGGATGAATCTGAGCATGCAGAACATTTAAGAACTGTGTTGCAGATTCTGAGAGAAAAGAAATTGTATGCTAAATTCAGCAAAAGTGAGTTTTGGCTTCGTGAGGTTGGATTCTTGGGACATATAGTTTCAAGTGAAGGTATTCGGGTTGATCCAAGCAAAATTTCAGCAATTGTTGATTGGGAGCCACCAAAGAATGTGACAGAAGTTAGAAGCTTTCTGGGCTTAGCTGGGTATTACAGACGCTTTGTCAAGGGATTTTCGATGATTGCTTCTCCTATGACTAAGTTACTGCAGAAGAATGTCAAGTTTGAATGGACCAATAAATGTCAACAGAGTTTTGAAAAGTTGAAGGCATTATTGACTGAGGCGCCAGTGTTGGTGCAACCTGAGTCCGGGAAGGAGTTTGTAATTTACAGTGATGCATCGTTGAATGGTCTTGGGTGTGTGTTAATGCAAGAGGGCAAAGTAATAGCTTATGCTTCGAGACAATTGAAACCGCATGAGAAGAATTATCCGACGCATGATTTAGAATTGGCTGCCATTGTTTTTGCTTTAAAAATTTGGCGTCATTATTTGTATGGTGAAAAGTGCCGAATCTTCACTGATCATAAGAGTTTGAAGTATTTGATGAGCCAAAAAGATTTGAATTTGCGGCAACGAAGATGGCTCGAGCTAATCAAAGACTATGAGCTAGTGATTGATTATCACCCGGGAAAGCTAATGTGGTTGCTGATGCCTTGAGCAGAAAATCTTTATTTGCTTTGAGAGCTATGGGTACGATGTTAACTTTATCTGATGATGGCTCAATGTTGGTTGAATTGAGAGCTAGACCATTATTTCTTCAGCAAATTCGGGAATCTCAAAAGAATGACAGTAAATTGCAAGCCAAGAGAGCTCAGTGTGAAGCAGGTGTTGACTCAGATTTTCAAATTGGTTCAGAGATTGCTTGATGTTCCGGGATAGAGTATGTGTACCAAGAAATGATGAGTTAATTCAGACCATTTTATGTGAGGCACATAGTGGTGACTTGTCAGTTCATCCGGGTAGTGTGAAAATGTATAATGATTTGAAGAAGTTGTATTGGTGGCCAGGCATGAAAAAGGATATCTCGGAATTTGTATCAAAGTGTTTAATCTGTCAACAATGAAGGCTGAGCATCAAGTACCATCGGGTTTACTTCAACCGATAACGATTCCAGAGTGGAAGTGGGATAGTATTACGATGGATTTTGTGACAGGATTGCCTTTAACTCCAAAGAAGAAAGATGCTATTTGGGTAATTGTTGATAGATTGACAAAGTCGGCTCATTTTATTCCGATACGCATTGATTACTCACTTGACAGGAATATTGCTGAAATAGGAGATACATGGGTCTATCTTATATCGATAGATCGAGATTATCGAGGTTTGGATAAGTTGCAGAGCCTTGGGTACAAAATTGAATTTCAGTACTGCGTTTCATCCGCAAACTGACGGGCAATCGGAAAGAGTGATTCAAATTCTTGAAGATATGCTCCGGTGTTGTATTTTAGAATTGAAAGGCAGTTGGGAGAAATATCTACCATTGGTTGAATTTGCTTATAACAATAGCTATCAGTCAAGTATACGAATGGCACCGTATGAAGCATTATATGGGCGTAAGTGTAGAACTCCTTATATTGGACTGAGCTCGGTGAGAACCGGATTCATGGAGTCGACTTGGTGAAAGAAACTGAAGAAAAGGTGAAAATAATTCGTGACTGTTTAAAGGCTGCCTCAGATCGGCAAAAGTCGTATGCGGATTTAAAGAGAAAAGAAATTGAGTTTCAAGTAGGTGATAAGGTGTTCTTGAAGGTGTCTCCATGGAAGAAGATTCTGAGATTTGGTCGTAAAGGCAAACTAAGTCCACGATTTATTGGACCATATGAAGTTACCGAGAGAGTTGGCCCTGTAGCATATCGGTTAGCTTTACCACCGGAGTTGGAAAAGATACATAATGTGTTTCATGTGTCGATGTTGCGACGTTACCGTTCGGATCCTTCACATATAGTTTCCCCTACAGAGATTGAGGTCAGACCAGATATGACTTATGAGGAAGAACCAATAAAGATTTTGGCTCGGGAAGTCAAGCAGTTAAGGAATAAAAGTGTATCCTTAGTAAAAGTACTGTGGCAAAAACATGGGATGGAGGAAGCTACGTGGGAACCGGAGGAAATTATGAGGAAACAGTACCCAAATCTCTTTTCCGGTAAGATTTTCGGGGACGAAAATCCTTAAGGGGGAGAGTTGTAACAGCCCGATTTTGGGCCTAGTCGGAATAGTGGTTTCGGGACCACAAATCGACGAGGGAAAATATGGTTATTATTATATTTTTATGGTCTACAATTTCACGGAAAATTTCGTAAAAATTTCGTTCGAAAATTTCGACGTTTGGGCACTCAATTTAGTCAAAAGGACTAAATTGTAAATAGTGCAAAAGTTGAGTTCTATATGTAGAAGTATCTAATTGATATGAAATTTTAAATTGGAGGTCTTTATGTGGTAATTAGACCATTAGTTAGTTGATGGACAAAAATAGACATAAGAAATGAGAGAAATAGATTTTTTTTAAGTGGGGGCATATTAGTCATTTGGTAATAAAAAAAATAAAATGCGAAAAAGATGACAAAAATCATCATCTTCCTCATTAGTTGCTGCCGAAATTTGAAGGAAGCCATAGCTAAGGTTTCTTTGCTTTCTCAAGCTCATAGTAAGTGCATCCTAGCCCCGTTTTTAATGTTCTTCGCATTTTTGAATCCTCGTAACTCGGTTTAGCTTATTCTAGCAATAATTCGTGTTAGGGCTCATATTTGGAAAAATACCCATAGGTGAAATGTGTTTATTTTGCTGTTTTATGGTGGAATATGAAGCTATAAATTATGTTAAACAACTTTTGCTAAGCGATTTTAAGCGAAAACGGGTAAATAGGCATAATCGGTAAAAATAATTATTGTTCATAAGTGTATGTTAGAGTGAGAATTTGATGTTGCCATAGAAGGGAAAAATGTTCAGCATGTCATAAAACCTAAGAATAAGTGATGAAGTTTAATTTCCGAGCTTGGGGACAAAAGTGTAATTATGCAAAAGTTTGGGGGCAAAATTGTAATTTTTCAAAAAGTTGGGTGGTGGATTATTTTAATGAATGTGAACATTAAATGAGTTAAATTTGCTATTATAGATCAAGAAAGACGTGAAGATTATCTCAAACGAGGAAAAGAAAAGATAGTGGAGTGAAGTGCAAAATTACGATATTTTGCACCGAGGTAAGTAAACACGTGACTTGATGTATTATTTTGACATTAATTGATATATGTTGAGATTTATTTGGAATTAAAATAAATGTTTGGCCATATCCTAAAAATGTTGTTAAATCGGGAAAGGTGGTAAAGGTTGCAATATATGATTTATGGGTTGAACACTCGGAATAAGCGAAGTATGTTGTACATAAAGGGGTTGCTGTGTGCTGATTCCCCGATTCATTGGTGGTGCTATGTGCGATATCCACCGTATCTTTGAAATGTGAAAGGGGGTTGCTATGTGCTGATTCCCCCGAGGGGTTGCTAAGTGCTGATTCCCCGGTTCATTGGTGGTGCTAAGTGCGATATCCACCGTATCTCTGAAATAAAAAGGGGGTTGCTATGTGCTGATTCCCCCAAGGGGTTGCTAAGTGCTGATTCCCCGATTAAGTGGTGGTGCTAAGTGCGAGATCCACCAATAACGGTTAACATTCCGAGTGCTCAACGAAAAAGTGTGGAAGGTGAATATTGCCATATGGTGGAAATTTTTATGGGGCAAATATTGAGTTGGATACTAAATCGATCCATGTATGAGATGGGAGAAAATATCAAAAACGAAAAAAAAACGATTTAGTTATAAACTGTGTTGAACAACAGCAGATGGGTAACTTTGAAAAATCACCATAAATGGTGGAAAATGAATGGGAAGCTGAATAATATATGAAATTGAAGCTGAATGTGTCTATTTTCATATGAAATAAATAGAATAAGCAAAAGAGTTGTATTTTTGGAGATATCTGAATTTTACTGAAACAGGGCTGGATTGATTTCGGGATCCCCTGTTCTAACTTTGGAAAATCACCAAAAATTGTAAAAAATAATTATGGTGTGAAATTTATATTCCTGGATTCTTATTGACTCTATTTTTAATAGAAACAAGCGAAACCATTTTTAAAATTTTGTACAGAGAGTTAAGTGAATTTTTTTGAGGAAGGGTCAGAACCGTTGGGCAGTGAAACAGGGGAAGTTTTAATGAATAAACTGTACTAATTGGCTGGGTAAAAAATTCTGAAATTTTTATGGTGAAATGGTATATGAGTCTAGTTTCAGGGAAAATTTACGAAACTCAATTTGAGCCCTGTAGCTCCGGATAAAAATAAATTAGCGACTATGACGCAGAAAAACAGTTTGCTGGAAATTGCCTAAACAATGAAGTTATTCATGAATAAGTTTATATTTTGGTGTAGTTATGTGAGTAATTACTTATTTATCATGTGTTTACTTACTAAGCTATATGCTTACTCGATTTTATTTTTCCCTTGATTATAGTGACTTCCGACAACTCGGAAATTTGGAACGAAGTCAGACAATCATCCACACTATCCTTCACACTTGGGGTATTTTGCTACTATCGTTCCGGAAAATTATGGCATGTATAGACGACCTATGAAATATGGAATCATCATGTAAATATATGTTATGGTTTGATTTAAAATGTGGTGTTCATTAATAGTTAAATTGTGAGTATTATTATAAATGAGTTTGGTTGATATATATATTGGATGGTGATTTAAATTTGCAGGAGGTTTAAGCAAAATTAAGTAGAAATGCTGTCGAATTTTTTTTAAAAAACTTAGTAATACCTCATACTCTGTTCCGAGCCGGAATACGAGTAAGGGGTGTTACAGCTCTCTTCTCCGAGGTAACCTCTTCCTATTGCCTGATGATCATTGCTTGCTTGTTCATTAAGCTACGACAGCTTGTCATTTTGTTCAATCAATGTTTAGACAACAAAATCTGAAAGGATAGTCTTTAACTTAGACTCTTCCTTCTTAGATATTTCACCCTTTAAACTTGGTATTTTCTAAACAATAGTCATGTTTCAGGTCCCTATATTATTTAGAAATTTTCCAGAGTAATGTGCAAAACTTCTTTCCTGAAAGTTTTATTAGTTCGTTAATCATTATTCCTATGCAACATGCTTGCAAAAAGATCATAACAATGGATAAGAATAAAGCTAGTTCTGATCATAACTCGAATAAAACATCAAAGATGGCGAAAGAAGGTTAACAAAGAAGTGGATTGAGAATGTGCGTTTTCACAAAAAGAAAGGAAGAAAGAAAGAAAATAAAAGAATGTATTTTCAAGAATACACATAAGAACTAGGTACCCCAGTTATCGCAGCTTGAGTTTCTCTGTACAAACTTTCCGAAGACCCTTCTGAGTTTGACATGTGTTCAGGAGATCTGCAATACTCTGTCCATGTTCCAAGACGTTGCATATCCTTTCTTATTGGTTCAAGTAAAGCAAGATAATCATATGCCCCCGATCAAAATTTGATCCACTCAAATCCTGATGTTCCAATCCTGCCCAGTACTTGAGTCGCCTTTTCCGGGTTTTCGACTCAAGCCCTCTTTGGTCTCAAAGTGCCATTTACGGGTTTTCACCTTAGCCTCCCCAAAGTTTTTTTTCTTTTTAGGAAGTAAAGCGCCCTTCACGGGTTTTCACTTTGGTTCCCCTTTCTTTCAAGTGAAGTATTTCTTGACGGAGTCTGCGTTTACAGGATTTGGTAAACTTTTGCCATCCATCTCGCATAGGATCAAAGCTCCACCAGAAAAGGCCTTCTTTACAACATAAGGGCCTTCCCAATTTGGCATCCATTTTCCTCTAAAATCTTTTTGCATAGGAAGAATCTTTTTAGTACCAAGTCCCCTTCACGAAATTCTCGGGGGCGAACCTTTTTATTATAGGCTCGCATCATTCGTTTCTGGTACATTTGCCCATGGTGAATAGCTCTTAGCCTCTTTTCCTCTATTAGGTTCAACTGATCGTACCGAGATTGGATCCAATCGGCTTTATCCAACTGTAACTCAGATAACACCCGTAGAGAAGGGATTTCAACTTCAATGGGTAATACTGCCTCCATTCCATAAACCAGAGAAAAAGGCGTTGCCCCAGTAGAAGTTCTAACAGATGTTCGATAGGCAATGAGAGCAAATGATAATTTCTCATGCCAATCCTTGTAGGTTTCAGTCATTTTCCCCACAATCTTTTTAATGTTTTTATTGGCCGCCTCCACTGCACAATTCATTTTGGGACGATAAGGCGATGAGTTATGATGCTTAATTTTAAATTTGCTACAAACTTCAGCTATTGTGCTATTATTCAAGTTCATCGCATTGTCGGATATGATCCTCTCAGGCATTCCATATCGACAAATGATTTCCTTCTTCAAGAATTTGCTGACTACTGCTTTCGTGACATTTGCATATGAAGCAGCCTCCACCCACTTGGTAAAGTAATCAATTACTACGAAGATGAAGCGATGCCCATTAGAAGCCTTTGGTGATATTGGCCCAATAAAATCCATACCCCACATGGAAAACGGCCAAGGAGAGGTCATGACGTGAAGAGGTGAAGGAGGCGCGTGTATTTTGTCTCCGTAAATTTGGCATTTGTGGCACTTCCTGGCATGATTAAAACAATCTCCTTCCATGGTGGGCCAATAGTACCCAAATCTCATGATCTGTCTGGCCATCGTGAAACCACTGGCGTGCATCCCACAAATACCCTCATGGACTTCTTCCAAAATTTTCTTGGCTTCCACAGCATCCACACATCTTAACAGTACTTGATCCTTCCTTTTTTTATATAACACTTCTCCATCTAAGACATATTCAATGGCTATCTTTCTCAGAGTTCTTTTGTCATTCTCTGTCGCTTGATCAGGGTATTCCCGATTCTTCACATATTGTAGGATACTCTGATACCAAGGACAATCATCTTTTCCCTCCTCCTCAATATTGCAGCAATTAGCCGGGGTCTCAGAGATACTCATCTGAACAGGCCTCATTGCCTCAAGTCTATTCACCTGAATCATCGAAGCTAGAGTAGCTAATGCATCAGCCATTTGGTTTTCCTCTCGTGGGAGGTAATAGAAGGTGATATCGTCAAACTCCTCAGCCAATTCAAGAACTAGTTTTCTATAACCGATTAGCTTAGGATCTCTAGTCTCCCACTCCCCTTTGAGTTGGTATATCACCAACGCTGAATCCCCGTATACTCTCAGTACTTTAATGTTCCGTTCAATGGCTGCACGAATGCCCATAATACATGCTTCATATTCTGCCATGTTATTTGTACAATCGAAGTCCAACTTGCTAGCAACAGGATAATGATCTCCACTTGGGGATACCAAAACTGCCCCAACTCCATTACCCGTAGCATTTGAAGCTCCATCGAAATTTAACTTCCATACGTGATCCATTTGAGGATTTTCTTCAGTATTCGCCACATGCATCAAGTCCTCGTTTGGAAAATCAAAATTCAAAGATTCATAGTCCTCCAAGGCTCTACTAGCTAGGAAATCGGCTATTGCACTTCCCTTTATGGCCTTCTGACTGACATATACTATATCAAATTCTGAGAGCAAGATCTGCCATCTAGCCATTCTCCCGTTCAAAGCAGTCGATTCCATCATATACTTTAAAGGATCTAACTTTGAAATCAGCCAAGTCGTGTGATACAACATATACTGCCTCAGTCGTCGGGTTGCCCAGATTAGAGCACAACACAACTTCTCAATTGATGAGTACCTCATTTCGCAATCGGTAAATTTCTTACTGAGATAGTATATTGCCCTTTCTTTCTTTCCCGTCTCATCATGTTGGCCCAATACACATCCCATGGAATTCTCCAACACTGTTAGATACAATATCAATGGCCTATCTGGACTTGGAGGTGATAAGACTGGAGTATTAGCCAAGTACTGCTTTATCTTATCGAAAGCCCTCTGACACTCTTCATCCCATTCACCCGGATTATGTTTCTTTAAGAGCCGGAATACTGGATCACATTTCTCTGTCAGTTGTGAGATGAACCGAGCAATGTAATTCAGCCTCCCTAGGAAGCCTCGAACCTCCTTCTGAGTGCGCGGGGGAGGTAAATCTCGTATTGCCTTTACTTTGTCTAGGTCAACCTCGATCCCCTTTTTGCTAACTATGAAGCCTAATAACTTCCCTGATCTGGCTCCAAACGTGCATTTGGCCGGGTTAAGCTTGAGCTGAAATTTCTTTAATCTCAAAAATAACCTTTTCAAGACCTGAACATGCTCTTCTTCCGTTCTAGACTTCGCGATCATATCGTCAACATAGACTTCGATCTCCTTGTGCATCATGTCGTGAAACAAAGTCACCATAGCTCTTTGATATGTTACTCCCGCATTCTTCAATCCGAAGGGCATTACCTTGTAACAGAATGTTCCCCATAAGGTAATGAATGTGGTTTTCCTCATGTCCCCAGGATGCATCTTTATTTGATTGTATCCAGAGAAACCATCCATGAAAGAAAACAATGAATAGCCCGCCGTGTTATCTACCAAAGTATCAATGTGAGGCAGTGGAAAGTTGTCCTTTGGACTAGCCTTGTTCAAATCCCTATAATCCACACACATTCGTACCTTTCCATCTTTTTTGGGAACAGGGACGATGTTGGCTACCCAATCCGAATACTTGACTTCTTGTAAGAATCCAGCGTCGAATTGTCTTTTGACTTCTTCTCTTATTTTCAACACAATGTCAGGTCTCATTCTCCTAAGCTTCTGTTGAACGGGTTTACAATCCTCCTTTATGGGCAGACGATGCACCACAATGTTAGTACTTAGCCCAGGCATATCTTGGTACGACCACACGAAAACATCTTTGAACTCTCGGAGCAAATTAATGAGGTCTTGCCTTGTCTTTGCGGTGATTTCAGTTCCAATTTTCACCTCCTTTCCATCCTCTAGGCTCACTATTTCTAATGATTCCCTATGAGGTAGGATATGCTTATCCTCTTGTTCCACCATTCTTAACAAGTCCGGAGATGCATCATAATCTTCGTCATTTTCAAAGTCGTGAGATCCCTTTAAACACACTTCTTGCTCAAAAATAGGCTCCGCGTTTGAGGCGGCGTCACTCATGTCATTGATATCTGAAGACCTATGAGGGCATATCAAAGAATATACCAAGAATATATAAATTTATGAATATGTTTGTGTAAAAGAATTACAAATGAAAGAATTATTTGTAAGACAATCAATCAAATGGAAAATATAAAAGGAAAAAAAAACTGACTGATCGAGATGAACGTAGACACGTATTTCATTAAAATAATGATACTTAGGCCAAATGCCTATTTCACAAAAGATTTCATATCGTTTCTAGGCCAACAAACAACAGGAATGTTTTGAGCATTACTCTGAATAAGCCCTAAAGACTACAGGGATTCTTCAGCAGTCCAATTGTTTAGCTCGCTTCCAGGCTCATAAGGGCAGATCTCCAACAAGGCCCTCCTTTCCGTTGCTTCTATGGCGTTGGTATAAACATTTCCAACATTCTTCCCATGCCGCTACCGGACACTCCACATTCAGAATGAATAAATCCTCCCGACACAAAAGATGCAGATATGTGGGGAAAGGTTAAAGGCTCACACTTAGCTTCATGTCCATTCAAACGCGCCCTTCTTTTCTCTTGTCTCTTCTCTACTTCTTTCTTTTTTTGCTTCATGTCTAGCTTGTACCCTAAACCAAATCTATCAAACTTTTCCTTCGGCATTGGTGCCTCAATCCTCCCCTGAAGATATTTTCCCAATCCTTTCCCGGGTAAGGCTCCTCTTCCTACCATCAATCGCAATCCCATCTCAGTGGTCCTGGATATTTTCGGTACTGGAATTCTATTCCCCTCCGCAATAAACATCGCGTTCACAAATTCTAACGACCGAAAAGAACATTCTAGTGCCTCATCGTTGATGTCCACATAAGGTGCATCGCTAGTCATCATTGCGATAATATCCTCCTCTGTATCTATCGTTACCAACCGATCCTCCGATACCAACTTCACCTTCTGATGTAATGATGAAGGTACTGCCCCTGCTGAGTGTATCCACGGTCTCCCCAATAGACAGTTGTAGGAAGGTTTAATATCCATTACCAAGAAATCCACCTCATAAGCGACTGGCCAATCCTTAATGGTACCTCAATTCTCCCCATAACCTCCTTTTTATTCCATCAAATGCCCTTACTATGCTCTGGCATGCTCTCATGTGCGAACTGTCTATTGGTAATCGACTAAGAGTGGACAAAGGCAATACATTTAGTACAGATCCATTATCAACCAAGGCCCCCGGGAGTGTGTACCCTTTGCATCAGACAGTAACATGCAGGGCTTTAGTAGAACCTCTTCTTCCGGATGGTATTTCATCATCATTGAAGAAGATAAAATGTCAGCACCAATATTGTTGATCAACCGATCCAGCTTGTTTACCGAAATATCGTCAGCACCTTAAAAGTGCATTCCGATGTACTTCTGAGTTTAGGAGTAAAGCTAATACAGAAATGCGGGCTGGCTGTTTGTGCAGTTGCTCTACAACACTGTATTCACTGTGTTTCAAAAACTTCAAAAACTTCAAAAACTCCTTTGCCTCATCTTCTTTTATTGGTTCATTTACCAATGGCTCAGCTTCTACTGCTTTCCCTTTCCTCTGTTCTTTCTTCCAATTCTCTTCCCTGGACGACTCAGCTTGAGCGTCATGTATTTTCCATTGCGCGTGTAAGAACCTATTTCCTGGTTTCTTTCTGCTTCTTTTCCCAAAATGGTCACATTACACCCGTAATTCCACGGCACCATTTGTTATCCCTATAAAAGAAATTTGATGGTTTCTGGATTACAATTTTCGGTGTTACCTGAGCCCTAACCTCATTACCCTTAGGGCGTGAGATAATGACCACAGGATGATTTATTTTTGGAGCCTTTGTTCCCAACTCTGTCGCGCATATGCTCCTCATTTCTTTCGCATCTTCATAAAACCTCATCTCCTTGTTATCCATCATGCTTTGAACCAAAGCCTTGAATCCTTCACATTCTTGGATTTCATGCCCTGTTTTATGGTGAAATTCACAATAATTTCCCATCTCATGCCCTTCCTCAGAATCTGAAATAACCAACCCTCTTTTCGCCATTTCTTTCCAGACCCGTTTCAATAGAGTTTTTACTTCAGCAATGTCAGTCTGACTTCTTCTCCCGTACCTTCGCTAACCATATTCACCCCCTTATCTGCGTGATTAGGTAACGGATTCTTTGCGTTAGGTGAGTCGTCAAGTTTGACAACACCTAAATTGATAAGCCCTTCTACTACCTTCTTGAAGGCAGTACAATTTTCTATCGAGTGCCCAGAAATTCCCGCATGATAATCACATTGCGCGTTCGTATCATACCATTTTGGATACGGGGGTTGTAGAGGACTCAGTAACGAGGAGCAACAACATGTGCATCGAATAAAGTCTGATACAACTCCTTGTATGACATCGGATTGGCGTGAATTGGGGCTTTTCAGTAATTTGCCTAGCTCCCGACTCTTGTCTTGATGATCCCTGTTGATTAGCAACCACTTTCTTTGGTTGATTCACGGTAATTGACCTACCATAAGCATTCACATTATTCACTTCATTTTCTCTTTTCCTCGGGGTGCCCTCCTATTATTTTCTCCTCCATCTATTTTTCCACTTTAATGGCATGCTCAATCATTTCACCATTCATGATTATATCCGAGAAGTTTTTTGAAGCGCTTCCCAACATGTGAGTGATGAACAGGGCTTTTAAAGTATTAATAAAAAGCGTCGTCATCTCTTTTTCCAAAAGTGGTGGTTGCACCTGAACCGCCACCTCTCGCCACCTCTGCGCATATTGTCTGAAGCTTTCGTTTGATTTCTTCTCTAAATTTTGCAGAGTTATCCTGTCAGGCATCATTTCTGAGACATGATTGTATTGTCTCAGGAAAGCCTGTGCTAAATCCCTCCAAGTAGCAATTTTAGCTCGGCTCAGCTGATTGTACCACTTTGACGCCGCTCCGAAGACTTTCCTGAAAGCAGTGTATTAATAATTGATCATTATTAATATGCCCGTCATTCTTCTACAAAACATAGTAATATGGGATCCTGGGCAACTAGTCCCGTTGTATTTCTCGAATTCCGGCATCTTAAATTTGTAAGGGAGCACCAAGTCCGGAACCAAGCTCAGATCCTTTGCATCTATTCCATAGCTTTCGATGCTTTCTATTGCCTTAAACTTTCTCTATCCATTTCCATTTCTCCTCAAATTGTTTTGGAAATTCTTCCTTCGCCTTGTCCTTTCAACCATCTCATCAAGATCTGGGACAGCAATATTATTCGGGCTATCACCGGGATTAAAGCCACTCCGGGTT